>NW_023144631.1:9685211-9858432 GCF_012932325.1 Thrips palmi | reverse complement strand
CAGCGTCAAACAGCGAGGCTGTGCCCCCCCAAAACAGCGAGGCTGTGCCACCCTCACACAGCGAGGCTGTGCCAGCGTCAAAAAAGCGAGGCTGTGCCAGCCTCACACAGCGAGGCTGTGCCAGCGTCAAACAGCGAGGCTGTGCCAGCGTAAAACAGCGAGGCTGTGCCACCCTCACACAGCGAGGCTGTGCCACCCTCACACAGCGAGGCTGTGCCAGCCCAAACAGCGAGGCTGTGCCACCCTCACACAGCGAGGCTGTGCCAGCCTCACACAGCGAGGCTGTGCCAGCCTCACACAGCGAGGCTGTGCCAGCCTCACACGCGAGGCTGGGGCCAGCGTCAAAACAGCGAGGCTGTGCCAGCGCCCAAAAAACCGAGGCTGTCCAGCGTCAAACAGCGAGGCTGTGCCAGCGTCAAACAGCGAGGCTGTGCCAGCCTCACACAGCGAGGCTGTGCCCAGCGTCAAACAGCGAGGCTGTGCCAGCCTCAAACAGCGAGGCTGTGCCAGCTCACACAGCGAGGCTGTGCCAGCCTCAAACAGCGAGGCTGTGCCACCCTCACACAGCGAGGCTGTGCCAGCGTCAAACAGCGAGGCTGTGCCAGCGTCAAACAGCGAGGCTGTGCCAGCGTCAAACAGCGAGGCTGTGCCAGCGTCAAACAGCGAGGCTGTGCCAGCGTCAAACAGCGAGGCTGTGCCAGCCTCACACAGCGAGGCTGTGCCAGCGTCAAACAGCGAGGCTGTGCCAGCCTCACACAGCGAGGCTGTGCCAGCGTCAAACAGCGAGGCTGTGCCAGCGTCAAACAGCGAGGCTGTGCCAGCGTCAAACAGCGAGGCTGTGCCAGCCCACACAGCGAGGCTGTGCCAGCCTCAACAGCGAGGCTGTGCCAGCCTCACACAGCGAGGCTGTGCCAGCCTCACCCCGCGAGGCTGTGCCAGCGTCAAACAGCGAGGCTGTGCCAGCGTCAAACAGCGAGGCTGTGCCTGGCTCACACAGCGAGGCTGTGCCAGCGTCAAACAGCGAGGCTGTGCCAGCGTCAAACAGCGAGGCTGTGCCAGCGTCAAACAGCGAGGCTGTGCCAGCGCCCAAACAGCGAGGCTGTGCCAGCCTCACACAGCGAGGCTGTGCCAGCGTCAAACAGCGAGGCTGTCCCAACCTCAAAAACAGCGAGGCTGTGCCAGCGTCAAACAGGAGGCTGTGCCAGCGTCAAACAGCGAGGCTGTGCCAGCGTCAAACAGCGAGGCTGTGCCAGCGTCAAACAGCGAGGCTGTGCCAGCGTCAAACAGCGAGGCTGTGCCAGCCTCACACAGCGAGGCTGTGCCAGCCTCAAACAGCGAGGCTGTGCCAGCCTCACACAGCGAGGCTGTGCCACCCTCACACGCGAGGCTGTGCCAGCGTCAAACAGCGAGGCTGTGCCAGCCTCAACAGCGAGGCTGTGCCAGCGTAAAACAGCGAGGCTGTGCCGCCTCACACAGCGAGGCTGTGCCAGCGTCAAACAGCGAGGCTGTGCCAGCCTCACACAGCGGGGCTGTGCCAGCCTCACACAGCGAGGCTGTGCCAGCGTCAAACAGCGAGGCTGTGCCAGCCTCACACAGCGAGGCTGTGCCAGCCTCACACAGCGAGGCTGTGCCAGCGTCAAACAGCGAGGCTGTGCCACCCTCAAACAGCGAGGCTGTGCCAGCGTCAAACAGCGAGGCTGTGCCAGCGTCAAACAGCGAGGCTGTGCCACCCGTCAAACAGCGAGGCTGTGCCAGCCTCAAACAGCGAGGCTGTGCCAGCCTCACACAGCGGGGCTGTGCCACCCTCAAAACCCCCACCCCGGAGGCTGTGCCAGCGTCAAACAGCGAGGCTGTGGGCGTCAAAAAGCGAGGCTGTGCCAGCGTAAAACAGCGAGGCTGTGCCAGCGTCAAACAGCGAGGCTGTGCCAGCGTCAAACAGCGAGGCTGTGCCACCCTCACACAGCGAGGCTGTGCCAGCGTCAAAAAAGCGAGGCTGTGCCAGCGTCAAACAGCGAGGCTGTGCCAGCCCAAAACAGCGAGGCTGTGCCAGCGTCAAACAGCGAGGCTGTGCCAGCGTCAAACAGCGAGGCTGTGCCAGGTCACACAGCGAGGCTGTGCCACCCTCAAACAGCGAGGCTGTGCCAGCCTCACACAGCGAGGCTGTGCCAGCCTCACACAGCGAGGCTGTGCCAGTCACACAGCGAGGCTGTCCCCGCCTCAAAACAGCGAGGCTGTGCCACCCGTCAAACAGCGAGGCTGTGCCAGCGTCAAACAGCGAGGCTGTGCCAGCGTCAAACAGCGAGGCTGTGCCAGCGTCAAACAGCGAGGCTGTGCCAGCCTCACACAGCGAGGCTGTGCCAGCGTCAAACAGCGAGGCTGTGCCAGCCTCACACAGCGAGGCTGTGCCAGCCTCACACAGCGAGGCTGTGCCAGCCTCACACAGCGAGGCTGTGCCAGCCTCACACAGCGAGGCTGTGCCAGCGTCAAACAGCGAGGCTGTGCCAGCGTCAAACAGCGAGGCTGTGCCAGCGTCAAACAGCGAGGCTGTGCCACCCTCAAACAGCGAGGCTGTGCCAGCCTCACACAGCGAGGCTGTGCCAGCGTCAAACAGCGAGGCTGTGCCACCCTCAAACAGCGAGGCTGTGCCAGCGTAAAAACGGGGCGGAAGGCCCTGTGCCAGCGTCAAACAGCGAGGCTGTGCCACCCTAAACACAGCGAGGCTGTGCCAGCCTAACACAGCGAGGCTGTGCAAGCCTCACACAGCGAGGCTGTGCCAGCCTCACACAGCGAGGCTGTGCCAGCAAAACAGCGAGGCTGTGCCAGCCTCACACAGCGAGGCTGTGCCAGCCTCAAAACGGCGAGGCTGTGCCAGCGTCAAACAGCGAGGCTGTGCCAGCGTCAAACAGCGAGGGTGCCAGCGTCAACAGCGAGGCTGTGCCAGCGTCAAACAGCGAGGCTGTGCCAGCCTCCACAGCGAGGCTGTGCCAGCGTCAAACAGCGAGGCTGTGCCAGCCTCACCGCGAGGCTGTGCCAGCCTCACACAGCGAGGCTGTGCCAGCCTCACACAGCGGGGCTGTCCCAGCCTCACCCCGCGAGGCTGTGCCAGCGTCAAACAGCGAGGCTGTGCCAGCGTCAAACAGCGAGGCTGTGCCAGCGTCAAACAGCGAGGCTGTGCCAGCGTCAAACAGCGAGGCTGTGCCACCCTCAACAGCGAGGCTGTGCCAGCGTCAAACAGCGAGGCTGTGCCAGCGTAAAACAGCGAGGCTGTGCCAGCGTCAAACAGCGAGGCTGTGCCAGCGTCAAACAGCGAGGCTGTGCCAGCCTCACACAGCGAGGCTGTGCCAGCGTCAAACAGCGAGGCTGTGCCAGCCTCAAACAGCGAGGCTGTGCCAGCCTCAAAACAGCGAGGCTGTGCCAGCGTCAAACAGCGAGGCTGTGCCAGCGTCAAACAGCGAGGCTGTGCCAGCGTCAAACAGCGAGGCTGTGCCACCCTCAAACAGCGAGGCTGTGCCAGCCTCACACAGCGAGGCTGTGCCAGCCTCCACAGCGAGGCTGTGCCAGCCTCAACAGCGAGGCTGTGCCAGCCTCACACAGCGACGCTGTGCCACCCTCACCCCGCGAGGCTGGCCAGCGTCAAACAGCGAGGCTGTGCCACCCTCACACAGCGAGGCTGTGCCAGCGTAAAACAGCGAGGCTGTGCCAGCCTCACACAGCGAGGCTGTGCCAGCGTCAAACAGCGAGGCTGTGCCAGCCTCACACAGCGAGGCTGTGCCAGCGTCAAACAGCGAGGCTGTGCCAGGTCAAACAGCGGGGGCTGTGCCAGCCTCACACGCGAGGCTGTGCCAGCCTCACACAGCGAGGCTGTGCCAGCCTCACACAGCGAGGCTGTGCCAGCCACACACAGCGAGGCTGTGCCAGCCTCACACAGCGGGGCTGTGCAACCCGTAAAACAGCGAGGCTGTGCCAGCGTCAAACAGCGAGGCTGTGCCAGCGTCAAACAGCGAGGCTGTGCCAGCCTCACACAGCGAGGCTGTGCCAGCGTCAAACAGCGAGGCTGTGCCAGGTCAAACAGCGAGGCTGTGCCGGGCTAAAAACAGCGAGGCTGTGCCAGCCTCACAAAGCGAGGCTGTGCCACCCTCACACAGCGAGGCTGTGCCAGCCTCAACAGCGAGGCTGTGCCAGCCTCCCCCCCATGGGAACAACCACGTAAATCCACGTAGAATCCACGTGAGATAGGTGGAATAGGGGGGGATACCCTTTTCTACCTTAAAACCACGTGACTTTTTCGTTGTTTTACATCGATTTTGGGGGTCTATAGGGGTCCATTGGAAAAACAAAGTTGACTCTACGTGGATGTAAAAGGGGTTGAGGGACGTTGTGTCTACGTCATAAAAGCGGGGCTTGTGACGAGTATCCAGAGCGGGGCCCATCGATTCAATGGTATGAGGATTGAGCGCCTTTAAATTTTCTACACGATCTCAATGGCGATCACACGTATCCAAAATTCATTTAGCATGGTCGTCTGCTGAGCCCCGATTTATCGCAGAGGAGGATTCCCGTGGATTAAAGAAGATTATGCGAGGATTTGGAAATAGATTAGTTTTGAAAAACTACCCACAGAGGGCCCCGCTGAAATTTCCCGTCTTTTTTTCCCTCTCGACCCGCAAGTAGGATGCCAATTCACCTATCCCCGAGCCATAAAACAATGCCCCCTCGGACAACCTAGGTGGACTTGACGTGGTCCTCATAGGACATGTCTCGATCGTATGATTTTTTTGGAATCCCCCACGGTGATCAACCTCAGAGGACTTTTAACCCTGAATGCAGGGGAAAGGCAAGACATAGATTTCACACGATTATCGACTCAATCGAATTTGCTTCACCAAGTCAGAATGACCGGTACGCGCCTCCCCCCGGAACATCGTGGTGGGGGATAGGGCGAGTTTTGAAACCACGTTCATCCCCGAGGTTTGACTTGGACGTTTTTTTACTCGATTGTGAACCCCACCAGCCAGTCGTTTCCCCGTGAAAATTAACGTTGCGTCCCGTCTCATCCACGTGGATGTTTCCCCTGGGGGCACAGCGAGGCTGTGCCAGCTCCCCAAACCCCGGCGAGGCTTGGGGCCAGCCCTCCCAAACAGCCCAGGCTGTGGGGGCCCCCCCTCAAAAAAGGGCCGGGCCGTGCCAGCCGTCAAACCCGCGAGGCCGTGCCAGCCCCCACAGCGAGGCCGGCCAGCGTCAAACAGCGGGGGCTGTGGCCCAGCCCCTCAACCCACAGCCCCCCAAAGGGGGTGTGCCAGCGTCAAACAGCGAGGGGGCCCCTTGGTTTGGGGGCCCGCCTCACACAGCGAGGGTGTGCCAGCCCCACACCGCGAGGCTGTGCCCGCGTCAAACAGCGAGGCTGTGCCAGCCCTCAAACAGCGAGGCTGTGCCCGCGTCAAACAGCGAGGCTGTGGGCCAGGGGTCCCCAAAAAGCGAGGCTGTGCCAGCCTCAAACAGCGAGGCTGTGCCAGCGTCAAACAGCGGGTTGTGCCCCCCTCAAACAGCGAGGCTGTGCCAGCCTCAAAACAGCGAGGGTGTGCCAGCTAAAAAGCGAGGCTGTGCCAGCGTCCCAAAAAGCGAGGCTGTGCCAGCGTCAAACAGCGAGGCTGTGCCAGCGTCAACCAGCGAGGCTGTGCCAGCGTCAAACAGCGAGGCTGTGCCAGCCTCAAACAGCGAGGCTGTGCCAGCGTCAAACAGGGGGGCTGTGCCAGCGTAAACAGCGAGGCTGTTCCAGCGTCAAACAGCGAGGCTGTGCCAGCGTCAAACAGCGAGGCTGTGCCAGCGTCAAACAGCGAGGCTGTGCCACCCCCAAACGCGAGGCTGTGCCAGCCTCCCCAGCGAGGCTGTGCCAGCGTCAAACAGCGAGGCTGTGCCAGCGTCAAACAGCGAGGCTGTGCCAGCGTCAAACAGCGAGGCTGTGCCAGCGTCAAAAAGCGAGGCTGTGCCAGCCTCAAACAGCGAGGCTGTGCCAGCGTCAAACAGCGAGGCTGTGCCAGCCTCACACAGCGAGGCTGTGCCAGCGTCAAACAGCGAGGCTGTGCCAGCGTCAAACAGCGAGGCTGTGCCAGCGTCAAACAGCGAGGCTGTGCCAGCGTCAAACAGCGAGGCTGTGCCAGCCTCAAACAGCGGGCTGTGCCAGCCTCAACAGCGAGGCCGTGCCAGCCTCACACCGCGAGGCTGTGCCAGCGTCAAACAGCGAGGCTGTGCCCGCGTCAAACAGCGAGGCTGTGCCAGCGAAACAGCGAGGCTGTGCCAGCCTCACACAGGGGAGGCTGTGCCAGCGTCAAACAGCGAGGCTGTGCCAGCGTCAAACAGCGAGGCTGTGCCAGCGTCAAACAGCGAGGCTGTGCCAGCCTCACACAGCGAGGCTGTGGGCCCGCGTCAAACAGCGAGGCTGTGCCAGCCTCACACAGCGGGGGCTGTGCCAGCGTCAAACAGCGAGGCTGTGCCAGCGTCAAACAGCGAGGCTGTGCCAGCGTCAAACAGCGAGGCTGTGCCAGCGTCAAACAGCGAGGCTGTGCCAGCGTCAAAAAGCGAGGCTGTGCCAGCCTCAAACAGCGAGGCTGTGCCAGCCACACAGCGAGGCTGTGCCCGCCCCACACAGCGAGGCTGTGCCAGCCTCACAAAAGCGAGGCTGTGCCAGCCTCACCAGCGAGGCTGTGCCAGCCTCACACAGCGAGGGCTGTGCCAAACGTCAAAAAGCGAGGCTGTGCCAGCGTCAAACAGCGAGGCTGTGCCAGCGTCAAAAGCGAGGCTGTGCCAGCGTCACACAGCGAGGCTGTGCCAGCCTCAAACAGCGAGGCTGTGCCAGCCTCACACAGCGAGGGGTGCCAGGGGGGGGGGGGTCCCAACAGCGAGGGGTGTGCCAGCGTCTCGCGGGAGGGGAAAACGCGCGGCTCGCGGCAGGGGAAGCGCGACAGTGTCGGGCAGGGGGGAAACGCGACAGTGTCGCGGCAGGGGAAACGCGACAGTGTCGCGGCAGGGGAAAACGCGACAGTGTCGCGGCAAAAAGGGAAGCGCGACAGTGTCGCGGCAGGAGAAGCGCGACAGTGTCGCGGCAGGGGAAGCGCGACAGTGTCGCGGCAGGGAAGCGCGACGGCCTCGCAGCAGGGGAAGCGCGACAGTGTCGCGGCAGGGGAAGCGCGACAGTGTCGCGGCAGGGAAGCGCGACGGCCTCGCAGCAGGGGAAGCGCGACAGTGTCGCGGCAGGGGAAGCGCGACAGTGTCGCGGCAGAGGAAGCGCGACGGCCTCGCAGCAGGGGAAGCGCGACAGTGTCGCGGCAGGGGAAGCGCGACAGTGTCGCGGCAGGGGAAGCGCGACGGCCTCGCGGCAGGGGAAGCGCGACAGTGTCGCGGCAGGGGAAGCGCGACAGTGTCGCGGCAGGGGAAGCGCGACAGTGTCGCGGCAAAGGAAGCGCGACAGTGTCGCGGCAGGGGAAGCGCGACAGTGTCGCGGCAGGGGAAGCGCGACGGCCTCGCAGCAGGGGAAGCGCGACAGTGTCGCAGCAGGGGAAGCGCGATGACGTCGCGGCAGGTGAAGCGTGACAGTGTCCCAGTGACAGTAGACGATACTTCAAAAAAATTTATAATAAAAATATAGGGTTGGTCAACTGTTGGGTAGGTCAACCTTTTTTGTTAATATTTATAACACTATTATTTATAGTCCCATATTTTTATTCAAGTATTTATATTTATATTTTTATTAATAAATATATTGGTATGTCAACTGTGAGGTAGGTCTAATGAACAGCCCCGGGGTGGTTTTCGTCGCTCTGTCTCTGTCGCACCCCTACGGGAAGCCCCATGAGAGCGACAGGGACAGAGCGACGAAGAGATCCTTCATAGTGGCCGGCGTCCAGCAGGCTGCCAGCGTACCGACCGACCTTTCGCGAAATGAGTAGCGCCGCTGTAAACACTCGGCAGCAGCGAGCGCGGCGTCCTGCCCCTGCCGCCCCCCGCGGTGCCGTCCGCGCCGTCCGCGCCGTCCGCAGTAAAGCAGCCGTCTAATTACGCGTGCCGCGACGCTTGACGTGACCCACTTACGCGCCGCCACGCCGCCCCGCGCGGTGGCCGAGTCGGTAGCGTCGCGGCGTTTGGGCCCGAAGGTTCCGCGTTCAAATCCGCGGGCTTTCATGCAAATTTCTTTGTGCGGCGGTTTAATTAAGCGCGAGACGGTCGGGCGGCCCTTTTGGTCGTTGCGTAATGAGGCTGGGCGGCAGATTCATCCGCGTAACGAGGTAACGAGCGTCCAGCGTCCTTTGGCGGGTCGGCTCGGCCGCGCCGGGCTCGCGCTGCTCTATTCCTAATCAGGCCGCCGTCATCAGAGTCATCAGATGGCCGGCACGGTCCAGCCGGGGACTGGTCGCCGCGCGCAGCCCGCGGCCGAGCCGCCATGGAGCCGCATCGAAATCGGAATCGGGATCAGATCTGCGCACTGCACTGCAGTCTGCGTGCAGTGCAGTGCGGTCCACACACCTGGGCGGGGCCGCGGCGGTCCGCGGTGCGGGGCATTGCGTTATATAAGGACTCGCCTATCGGCTGGACGTCGCACTGCTTCTCCATGCCGGGGTCGCGGCCTGCTCGTGGAACTTCCACAGGAGCGAAGTGAGCGGGACTCATTCGCCCTGCCCCGCGGAAAACGCGCGGGTCAAAGTGGAGTGCTCCTGGTCAGTCCCGCAGTGTGGCGGCGCGCCGTAGGCGACGTAGGAGGCCGTGTCTGACGCAATGGCGAGGGGGTCGCGGAGCCACACCTGCAGCAGCCAGAGTGGCGGGGCAAGGCACGGCACGGCAGGGCAGGGCAGGGCGGCAGCCGTCCTGCTGCAATGCAACGCGCGGGCGTGATCGGGCCGGTGCGCTGCCGCGTGCGCTGCCCCGGGGCCCAGCCGGCCTAGGCCCGGCGATGCACGAGGAGGTCGACACCATCACGACCGTGCCCCATCGCGCCTCGGCCGCGCCGGGGGAGGGAGGCGGGAGGAGGACGGGGACCACACTGCTAAGGCCGAACAGTGCAGGGACCGGAGATGCAGCAGTACGGCACGACCGGCGAGAGGGCGTCACAGCGCCGCACAGCGCGAAGCGCGCGGGAAAAAAACACAGAAACTGATTGCCGAGTGAAGTGGATCATACGTTTTCCCACCCGAATCGAACCGCGCACTTGGCCGGTTGGAGTGGATGTTATCCGCCTCACACCTCCGGCACCTGGTCGCGTGCGTCACCGGCACGCGTTCATGTCCTGGCCGTCACCTTCGCCAGCCGCTCGGACTCGGACCTCGGACCCCCCGCGAGGGAGGGGGGGAGGGGGGCCTAAACCCGAGCCCGGGCGCTCGCAAATGTCGCCCGTGTCGCAGCCAGCACTCCAGCGGCCTGTCCCTCGAATTTAAGCTTACTTTATGGCCCGGTCAGATATTTCCGTCGACTGGCTCGCATTCACGCCGGCCGGGGGGCGTGGCGTGGCGGGGCAGCCCGTTTTGATTCCCCGTCGATACATAAATCCAAGCGGCCCGCGCGTCGATGACGACCGTCTGGCCGTCCGCGGCGTCCGGGCGACACTCCAGCGCGACACTCCGCGCGACAGCGGCGGTCGGCCTCGGCGGTAACCTCTGCAGGGGAACGCACGCGCGGGGCCGGGCCGGCCGGGCCCGGGCTGGAGGGCTGGATTTGGCTCGGCGCGAGATTGGCGCAAGTCCAGACCACTCCGGCGGACGACAATTCCAGGCACTCGTTCCAGGAGCCCCTCCAGGTGGGCACGTTCTCCAGGAAACGGCGCGCTGCGTCGCTGCGTCGCGCCGTGTGGGGGCCGCTGCCCCGCTGCCGCGGCGGGCGCGCTGGAAATGCGTGCGGCTGCGGACTGTGCCTGCACTGTGCAGGCAGCGGCTGGAGAAGTCGCCGCGCCAGCACTCCATTGTGTGGGACGCCGTTTTGGTTTTATGCGGGCGGTGCTCCGGCGGGGTCGCCATGGCCAGGGTCGCTGGAGGTGGCCGTCGTCGGAGACTCCTCGGAGGTGACCGTCGATGACGCCTCGAAGGTGGCCGTCGGCGACGCCTGGAGGTGTCGGACGCGACACCGCGCGCGCCAATTGGAATTCCGCGGCGCGCCGCGTGCACGCACGCCCACCGCGGCGGCGACGGCCACGACGGAGACGTGCGCGCGTGACGACATGCGCGGTGTCATGTTGGCGACTGTCATCAGCACAAGCCCGTCGTTGAGGTTGTCGTGTTGTACCGCGGCGCGGCGGGGCGGGGCGGGGCGGGGTGGGGCGGGGCGGGGCCGCGTCGTATTGTTAGCAAGGCGTGCCGCGCAGAGACATACGCCCCGCCATGCATCATCGCGCTCGTCTCGTCAGGTCTCTCGGGATGCCTCCGAAACGGGGCTGCTGCGTCGCTCCGTCTCTCTCGCACTCGTGGGGCGGCCCGTAGGGCTGCGAGAGAGACGGAGCGACTCAGCCTGCGGGCATTTCCTCGCGACGCCATTAGCGCTGCTCAGCCATTTACGCGGCGCGGCCTGGCGCGGCCTGGCAGCCTAGCCGCAGTCCCTGCAGTCCCCAGTCTCCGCGGTCTGCGCGGTCTGCGCGGCCTAATGGGACATCGTGCGAATAAGAGGGCCGCTTGCTGCGCTTGCTGCTCGCTGCAGCCGGAGGCTGTAGACTGGGAGTCGCTTTCGTCGATCTGTCTCTCTCGCTCTCAAGGGGCGTCCCGTTTGGTTGCGAGAGAGATCGAGCGACGAAAACGACTCTCGGAATCGGTCTCAGCTGGCTGGGTATCGCGGTATAATGAAATATCGAGGCGGGCCTGGTCGCCAAGGCCCTTTCCTTGCAGCGTGCAAACAGCCCCCGGTCGCCATTACAATAGTAGCGGGTCGTGCCAGCCAGCCAGCCAGCCAGCCAGCCAGCCAGCCTGCGCGACACACGCCGCGGGGAAATCTTCATACTCCACGACGACGACGACGGCGACGGCGACGACGACGGCGCGTTTTATTGGTGGGGAGACATTATTGCAGTTCGTGTTCGCGGTCCCTAAATCACACGGCGCCCCGGCAGGGCAAGGCAGGGCAAGGCGGCACCGCGGCACCGCTATGCCGCGGATACACTGTACACGGCGACACGGCGGCACACTGCGTCACCAGCGCGCCGTGCGCCTCCCGGAACGGAGCGCAAATTAACTGCATGTATTTCCCGCGGCGTGAGCGGGCCTGGAGAGGCACTGCTTGTCCTGGAACAGGAATGAACCCACCGAGCACCGCTACGACCACGGCGGCGACGGCGGCGACGCGGGGGAGGAAGGGCGTCGTGCCGGGCATGCTTTTGCTGCTTTTGCGCGTTCCCACAGCAGGCTGGTACCGAAAACGCGGTGCTCATAGTTTGGCCGACCTTCTTTTGTCCGACCTGGCCAAATTTCACCTGCCGGACAAACGATACACACCCCGAAGCATTGCTCAATCTCTCTCGCACCCCTACGACGAGCCCCATGAGTGCGAGTGAGAGGAACGCCGATTCGAGTGCTGCAATAGCAGATCGGTGGTGTGACGCAGGCCGTCGTCGCCCTGCTCGCGGCCGGCCGGCCGGCCGCTTGAGACGTCCAACATGCTCCCGACGTGGTCGGCGTGGTCGGCGTGCGCGGCGGCGGGGGGTCCAACGCTTGCTTGCGCTTTCTACACGGGAATCGCGCCAAAGAGTTGCGCGGTGCGGTACGGCGGTACGGCGGTACGGCCACGATGCTTATCTACAACACCACCAGCTGCACCGCGCTGCACCGCCTAGCCGCGAGTCGCATCGAAAGCGCAGCCACAGCCACCATGATAATAAATTGCGCCTGATGGACCGACTGGGTGCTGTGCCGTGCTGCGCCGCGCCGCACTGCCTCGTATCCAAGCCCCATCGGCCGGCACTCTCCCCCGACAGTGCTGCGGCGCTGCGGGGCCCTTCGAGTGTCGTGGTGGTGGTGTCGTGCGCGGGACGAGGACGACGAGGACGACGAGGACGAGATGCAGGCCGTCCCGGGTCAGGTGACTTGGGCCCGGCGGCCATCTTGGACACGGACAGCGCAGTCCGCCGCTGTCGCCTGCTTTGCGCCAGTGAAGCAACTTTCATTCACTAACCAGCACAGTCACAGTACTCGCTTTTCGATAGTAATCCCAAAGCACACGGTTTGGGCTGCACTCTAGTTCCGTGTGACGAAAGAGCGTGCTACTCGGTAGCTCTCTGTCTGTTTCTCTCTCGCGTAACAGTGGTGGCGCGGCAGCGGGAAGCCCGGTGGGATGCTCGGCGCGTCGTGGCGCTAGATGCTATCGGCCTTCGGCGGCCTCTGCTTGACGAGCCGGACGGAATCAATTGCCGGCCCGACTCTCAGATTTATCGCTTCCAAAGTTTGAACGGTATGAACGGCCCGCCTCGATAAATAACGAATCGGCGGCGAGGCACGGCCAGTGGCACGGGGGGCGCCTCGCACCGCGCATTAATTACTCCCGCCCCGCCCCGCCCGCGACAGCACGCCGGCTTCCGAGGACGGGCAGTCTGAAGCCAATCGTGGCACGAGAAGAGAGAGGTTAGAGGTGAGTGCAGCGAGGGAGCGCCTGCCGAGTGGCCAGCGCGCCGCGCCGTGCCTCGTTTCAGAAATAAGCGTGTGCGTCTGTTGTGTGTGTGTGTGTGTGTGTGTGTGTGTGTGTGTGTGTCTTGCGCGCGTCTGTGAGGCAATGGACGCTGACCTATCCTTTCCTTCACGCGTGCACGAGACCGCTGCCCCGTAAACGGAGCAAGCAGGCAAACCTCTTTGCTGACCTAATGAGATGCATAATTTCCATCTTCTTCTTTTTGTCCTTCTCCTCCTCCTCCATCGCTCGGAGGTCACCGCTGCGCACTCACACACTCTCAGGACGCTGCAGTCCCTGGAGTCCTGGAGGCCCCCGCTGCACCGTAACGGTGTCGGCGGTGTCGGCCAGATAGGGACCATGCGTAAAGCGTCGTTATCGGCAAACGTGGCACTCAACGCGGCGCGTCTCGCGCGGTGGCGGGGCGGGGCGGGGCGAACAATCGGCTATAAATGTATTGCTGGAACGCGCCACAGCGCCGCATGCGTCGTATACGTACCAACCGGCGAGCCCAGCTTATCCTGACCTATATTCCGTTATTTATCGACCGGAATCCCATAATCTTAAACCTTCCGTTTTGCATCGCGGCATCGCGTGGTGGGACGTTATGGTGCATATGCGCCTTTCGAGCCAACGCCTTTCTGAGCGCGCGCGCGCGCGCGTGTGTGTGTGTGTGTGTGTGTGTGTGTGTGTGTGTGTGTGTGTGTGTGTGTGTGTGTGGTGTGTGTGTCGCCCGGGGCGCCGCCGTCGCGGCTCCACCGTGCTCCACGCAGTGCGCGCTGCTCTCCGTGTGAGAAAAATGGAACAATGCGACCGCGGAGCGAGGATCGGATCGGGATCGGAGGGACATACCGACGCGTCGACGCGTCAGGCTAGCCGTCGCCGCCGCGCCCCGCTGTCATTAGAGCCCGCAGGATGGCGGGGCCGGAGCATGCAGGCCCGCCAGGGCCCGCGCCGCACGCAATCATGCACTACAATGGGCACGCCCGGAGCACCGCGACACCGCGACGTCAAGCAACGCGACGCCGCCAAGCAAAGCAACGCGCCGACGGCGACCACAGCGATGACGGTGATGGTGACCACGCGGCGACCACGGTGATGGCGACCACTGCGACCTCGGCGATGACGGTGATGATGACCACGGCGATGACGGTGATGGCGCTCACGGCGATGACGGTGATAGTGACCACAGCGACCACGGTGATGGTGACCACGGCGACCACGGCGATGACGGTGATGGCGACCACGGCGATGACGTTGACGGCGGCCTCGGCGTTTTGATGGGCGATGAGGTGCCGCGTGCCGCGTGCGTGCCGCAGTAAAAGCACGCGTGCGTTATCCGCCAGATGAATGGCCCGGAGACTCCGGACCCGGAGTGCCCCGCTCCAGCCCGCTCCAGCCCGCTCCAGCGAGGCTTTTCGGCGGCGGTGTCGCCGGGACACTCCAGGACGGGTTCCACTGGCCAAGCAGGCGCTGATTCCGAACGTTGCTCTGTCTCCGTCCCACCCATAGACTCGTGAGGCGTTCCGTCGAGGTGCGAGAGAGACAGTGTCCGCCAGCAGGGCCTGCAGCGTGTCCGGGCGTGTTCCATTAGCCGCGCCCCGCGATAGCACGCCGATAAGGACGCCGTGCGACGCCGTGTCGGCCGAGTCACTGGACTGGAGAGGCGCTAGAACGCTAGAGAGACGACTCACTGGGGCGATGACTTATTTTTGGTTTTCGGTCGCTCCACGGGCAGTCAGGGGACACTCTACAGGAGTTTCGCCGTGTGTGTGTGTATAGGTGTGTGTGTGTGTGTGTGTGTGTGTACGCGCGCGCGCGTGTGTGTATTGTATGCACGCACCTGGAAAGAGGGGGGGGGGAGTGCGCGTGTGAGAGTGTGAAGGTCTGTGTGTGGCGCTTGTGGTGGTGACACGACGTAAAAATGCAGGTTCGAGTCCCAAGAGTGATCCTCATTACTGGCCATTGTAGCGGAAAAACAATGTGCGTGTGTGTGTGTGGTGTGTGTGTGTGTGTGTGTGCGTGCGCGCGCGCGCGTGGTGGGTATGAACACCGGCCTTACTTGGAAGACTGGGCCAGCTTACTCCCTAGGTGGTCGGGTGCGCGGCGCGTGAGTGTGAGTGCGACAAGGATAGCAGAGACAGACAGACACACACACACACACACGCGGAGATGTCGGACGAAAAAGGGGGGCATCAGACAGCCTAGAGGGATGAAAGTCAACAAACTGGGGTGTGTCAATATTTCCCCATATCCTAAAAGCCGACTCCCCGCGGGCCTGGCGTCCTGGCGGTCGCCGACGCGGCCCCACTTAGCACCCCGACGATGACCCCATCCGCGCCGTATAGGCGACCTGCGGGACGCAGCTTTCACCGCGGAGGTGCGATCTTCATAAGCTTCACGATTGCACCTGGCATGGTGGCGGTCGGCACCAGCAGCACCAGCGCGCTGTGCTCGTGCTGCAGGGCGTGCTCCGAGGCGCGGCGGCGCGGCGGGCGCATTCCTTGCGCAACACGCACGTGCACGCGCCTTGTTTCTGACCGCAAAGTGACCAGGCCGACGGAGCGGCTGGCCGGGCTGGCCGCTTGTCTCTTGTCTCGCTGTGAGTGAGTATGACGACCTGCCAAACATGGAGGCGCGCGGCGCAGTCGCCGTCGCCGTCCTGGCCGTCCTGGGACGGACGCGGCGGGGACATTTCTCCGAGGCCCCCGCCGGGAGGGGAAAAAGAGATCGCTTTATGGAGAGAGCAAGCTTCGTGCGGCGGCAGACTGATTCCGAGAGTCGTTTTCGTCGCGCTGTCTCTCTCGCACCCGTGCGGGACGCCCCATGAGTGCGAGAAGGACCGAATCGGTGTGCAGAATGGCGGAATTCATGGCTCGGCCGGCCGGGCTTATTACACCCTAGAACGGGCCGCCGTCGGGACTGCAGAGTGACTCTTTGAAGAGAATAAGTCGAGCGGCTGAGCGACTCCGACTCTTGGCCGGCATTGAATGGCCAACGGCCGGCACAGGTTACTCGGGCCGGCACAGGTGTGCGCGTGTTTTACGTCCAATGCTTTCCCCGGCCCCGGCAGAAAACGAGCGGCCTCAAATTTGACAACGTCCCCGGGTTACTGCCGCCGGGCCGTCCGCACCGGTGAGCGCCAGTGCGCCCCGCCCCGCCGCGCCGGCTTCTGAGGTGTATCAAATGGCCTGGCCATTCGTCTGCCCAGTAAAACCCACAATTACTGCAAAGCGAAATGGCTGGAGCAAAAGGGGAGAACAGAACCCATGGGCAACAATGACTGCCCTGCGATCCAGTATCCAGTGTGCCCGATGATGCTGGTGTTGCAGACGGCATGGCCTGCACGGCCGGACCGGCGGATCGCCTTTTCAAATTTACGGCCTACGTAATTATGGAGCCGAGAAGCGGCGCTATTCCTCGATTTGAGCGTCGACTATGGTCGCGGCCGAAGGGGCCGAAGGGAACGGGCCGAACTCCCTTCGGTGCAACTGGAGCGCCGCAGCGCCGCGAGACGCGGCGGGAGCAAAAAATAAGTCCAGAACGTCGAGTTGCTGGAGTGAGCGCTCGCGCGGCGGCGCTGCGATGGGGATTTGATGAAGGCTGATTAGGCCGGGCTGGGGCTGCATTCGCGGGCCGACAAAGCCGCTTCCGTATTTGCACTGAGGCCTGCAACCTGCAGCCCGGCCCGCCACTGCAAATGATGTCTGGATGACGGCGGAGGGCCCCGCCCCGCCCCGCCCCGCCCCGCCCCGCCTCCGCCATCGAGGCCGAGGAGATCATCAGGAGGCAGAGCGCGCCGCCAAACCGTGTTCGCCGCGGGAGGTACGCCGTCGAGGGCCGAGGCCTCCGTCTTCGGCATGCCTTTGGCATGGGAAGGGAGGGCGGAGGCCGAGGCCGTGATATCACGGTTATTGGGGCAGGCGGCGGGGCGGGCAGGGCGGCGGAGCGGCGCCGGCCAGGGTCGGGGCCTCTGCCACCTCAATTTGTTTTCTCTCACATTTGCGCCACCTCCTCGTCGGGATAATGTAATGTAGTGCGCGCCGCACCCAGTGCCCCAGCGGGCTGATTCCCAAATGAGGTCCGTCCCTCTCTCTCACACCCTCTGCGGGACCCCTATGAGTGCGAGAGAGACAGCCTGAACCAGCCTGCCGTCCTGCGGGTCCCGGTCCACCCCGAAGGCCTGCCAAAGACTCGCCTCGCCGCCAACCCTTTACTTGTGCTGGTGATGGGTGTGCAGCGCCCCGGTCGTTTGAACCGTTTTCCCGCCTTGATGAAGCAATTAAAAATGCTGCATATGGCACGGCACTGTACGGCACCGTATGGCACCTGCACGTGGTGCTGCTTGATGCTCCGGGCCATAAAACGGAATGGGCGGCGAGGCGGCGGCAAGGGTGCGCCGCGCTGCCAGGGTGCTGCCCTGCCCGCGGGGGGCTTCGAGCTTCGAGGAACAGCAAACGCTCCAAAACCGGCTGGGATTAAATTTTTGTCACGTCGCCGGTGTTTTCGTGACGCCAGCCGCACTGCTTTTTGGACCACGACAAAGAGGCGTGACACCGCGCTGCAGTGCTGTGGCAACCCTGCCGTCCAGCTCCAGGGACTCCAGGACTGCAGGGCTACAGTACAGGACTCCAGGGGCGTGGGGGCAACACACGCGCCCGGTGATGTATTGCGCCTGACTGCTGGCGCTGCACTGCGTAATGGCTGGACTAGGCTCCAGGCAGGCTGCAGGCAGGCTCCAGGCAGGCTCCAGGCTGGTGACAAGAAGGCGGCTCGGTGCGGCGGACACTCAAAGCATCCACACCTTGTCCCCGCCGCGCGCTTGGCAGTGCACTCGCAGTGCATGCCCCGCCTCGGCACTCTCGACTCGACGCCTCCATGAGCCGTGGACGCCGTGGACGCCCAGAACGCCGTGGACGGCAAGGAGAAGCCCTGCTCTGTGACGTCCGGCGCGAGCCAGTTTTACAGCTCCGTAATCTCGAAGGCATCGTGACAAAGGGGCGGCGCGACGCGTGCAACACAACCACACAACCGGTACGACTAAAGCACTGTGGAACTCTGGAACAGTGTCGTTGTACTAAGAACACGCACTCGGCGCGCGCCGCCGGCCCAGTACACTGTCGGGCACTGCATTTTGGCCAGGACGACAAACTGCTACCTGTTTTATCGGCTAGCTAGGCCACATCGGTTCACGAGTGTCTCGCGGGGCCTATCCGTCTTACCAGCAGCACGGCCTGCACGGCCTGCACGGCCTCTGGGGCCCGCTGCACGCTTTCTCGAGACTTCCCGAGGACCTCAGGACCTCAGCCACCCCTTTTGTGCAGCCGAGCAGCAGGCGACGCGACGTGGCCGACGTGGCTGCGGGGCACGACGAAGCGGGGCACAGCAACAGGTGGCCGAGGGGAACATACTCGTCGTCGCTCTGTCTCTCTCGCACTTATACGGACTGTCCCACGAGTGCGAGAGAGATAGAGCGACGAAGCGCTTTTCAGACTCAGCTTGCAGGGCGTCCGCACGCACGCAACCAGGGGCCAGGGGCCAGGGGCGCGGGGGGCTGGACCAGGTCAGCACCAGCACCGCGCCAAATGATGTGAACAGCCCCGAAATCGGACGACATGTTCCGGCTAAAATTTCCGCCGAGCGCGGCGGCCCGGCGGCCCGGCGGGCGGGATGGGACGGCGAGGACCCGGACGTCACTGGATAGCCCTTGGCCAGCGGGAGCGGCTGTATCGCACCGGAGAACCGGAGGAATGTCCCGATGGCGTGTCGCGCTGTCGCGCCGCATCCTGGCCGACGCCAACGAGCACCAAGCCCTTGCTACGCCGGCTGGCGTGTCTGCGGCCAAGCGACGCGGAAAGCTCCGGCGAAGGGAGGGTCCACGTCCACGGGGGTCAGGGCGGTGGTAGGGGCATCATCGCGAAGCTTTGACGAGCAGCGTCGCCGAAAACTCATTTCGCACACCGACAAGCTTGGCGTCGGCGCCGCATCGGCACGACATTCATTCGTTCATTAGTCTGCGACGTCGAGTAATTGTCATCATCAACATGCACTGCGTGGCTGCAAGGCGCGGCGCGGCACAGCGTGTGAAGGAGCACTTCCCCGCGGTCCCATCCCGCCGTGCCGTCGCGAGGGCTTCCTCCTCGCGGGGGAGGAGGAGGGAGTGGCGGCCGCCAGATTCCGAGCGATCGCTTCCTCGCCGTCTCTGTCGCACTCGCGGGGCGTGACGCAGGGGTGCGAGGGAGACAGCGACGAGGCTTCGACGAGGTGGCGGGGCGTCAGCGCGTCGCGGCTCAGTGCAAGCAGTGCAAGCAGGCGGCGGCCTCTCCAAGGCGGTCCAAGGCGGACTCTCGAGATTCCTCTTCCTCTCCCACACTGCCGGAACAGCAGGGCCTTCCCTCTCCGGTTCCCATGGACGCGCGCGTCGACGGGGTGCTGCCTGCTATTCGTGGAGCTCCTGGAGGCAGCCAGGCAGCCAGGCAGCAGCGCGCGGCAACAAACCGTTGACAAAACTGATTTGGGATTCTGACGCCGCCGCCGTCGCTGTCCTGCCCTGCCGCCCCGAGCGTCCGTCCCGCCGGCTGATTCCAACCGGTGGATCTTCGCTCTGTCTCTCTCGCACCCTTCCGGGGCGCGCCGTGAGTGCGAGAGAGGTGGAGCACCGTTCGGACGCAGCCTGGCGTCGAGACGGGCGTAACGACCACGCCGTCGGCCGCAGTTACGCTGCTGCGCGAGGCGGTCGCCCCCGGCCGGCCATCGGCCATCGGCCATCGGGCCCAGCCCCAGGCTGCCCAAGGCCCAGCCTGCCGATTTGGAAGGGAAATGTCTGGAGCGGCCGGGCCTGGCCGCCAGGCCATGGCCAGACCAACATCCCGACATCGATAACGGTGTGTGGGCGCATTATTTTGGGCCCGGCGACTTGAAATTCAGATTCGGATCCCGTCTGATTGACAATCATCGCTCGGTTCATATACATGTGGCCGCTTAGCATGAGGCTCGCCGTCGTGCGCGTGCCTAAATACTGATTCAAATCCCCGCCATTTGCATGGCTCGCCGTGCCGCCTTGCTGCGGGCCTCCTTGTTGGGAACCTGCGTGTTCCGTCTCCGTCAGCCGCGCGGCAGCAACGCGGCAGCGGCGTCAGGGCTGGTGAGAGCGACGAAGACGGACAGTTCCTCCTTCTCCTCCTCGTTGTCGTCGCTGTCGACGTCGAGTCCCGCACGACAAGTCCTATCCCGGAAAATAAAGGGAGCTGCCAAAGGTGCGCTTCGCAGAGGCACCGTTCAGGTTCGGGCCGTGACACTGTTTACACCTTCCACGGGGCCGGCGACAATGCGACCACCTCGAGCGGCCGGCGGATAACAGCGACAGAAAAAAGGGCGGGTTGCGAGAATGAGACAGGTAGGTAGCTGCAGCGATAGCAGCAAGAAGCACCTCGTCGTTTATTATGACATCTACGGGGGTGTTCTGTTGCGGGGGTGCCTGCCGCGGCCGATGAGGAGGCCGAGCGTCTCTCTCACACCCGTCTGAACGCCCCACGAGTGCGAGAAAGACAGAGCGACGAAACCAACCGGAAGGTGCGGCAACCCCGGCGCGTGGGAACACAAAAATCGGATTACCCAAGGCGGCTTGGATTGGACTGTCGGCTTGGAACACTGCGCGACGCTTGATTACGTACCGCCAAAAATTGCCGACGCGAGATTGGGTTGGGGTGGTTGGGGTTGGGACGCTCGGTCGGTTCGTCGGGTCGCCGGGTCGTTGTGCATCATGTGGTCCAAACGCGCTTTTGTTTTTTCGCGCGAGCTGGGCGGTCTATATTTATAAAGCGCGCGTCAGCTGCGGCTGCTGCTGGGAGCGGACGGACGGGACGGACGCGCTGTGTGTGTGTCTGTGTGTGTGGGAGTGAGACAGCGTCCACGGTCCGTGCGATCGCCGCGAGCGCGTAAGAAGCACAAGAAGTACTACCCCATTACCCAGCGACCTTGACTATTGCAGTTGTTATTGGGCTGAGGGACCAAACGGCCAAACAAACCGAGTGTTTGACTCGCCGCCCGGCCGCCGCCGCGGCGCGCATCCATGTTGTTGTTGTTTGTAGCGAGGACGTGGGAAGCAGCCCCCGCGCCGCCTCCCATGGAATCAGGTGGACCGAGGTTCGAATCCCGGCGACGCCGGTAAGCGCCGATTTTCAGTTCTGCAGTTATCTTATTTGGAGCATTGGCAAGAAACGGAGGGCTGTGCCACACGGCGAAAATTACACTGGCGGGATGTGCACTTCTTTTACTGGCCGCCCCGCCCCGCCCTCCCCTGCCGACGCCGACGGTCAGGCCCGTCAGGCCCGCCCCGAAATGTTTTGGCGCCATATAGGACTCGGAGGGCGTTCCACATGTGCGCGTTTGATTTATGATTCGCTGGGCGGGAGGACCGTAGTACGCACCGCACCATACGCGGTAAACGAAATAAACATTTTAGCGAGGAATAATTACCGAGGACTGGGGGAGAGTTTGTCACCACTGCTGCAAGCACGAGCCTTGGCGATTTTGCAAAGTGAAAAGTCTTGGCGGTTTGGTTGGTGTTCCAGAAGGCTCAGGTGACCTGCGAGTGTAGCAGGTCATCGCCGACGGTCTCCGGTCCGGGGGCCTCTGGGGACTTGGGAATGGACGGATGGATGGATAGATGGATGGACCAGTCGGGGGCGGCAAACGGCAACAAGTGATCCGGGTGTCCCTCCCCTCCCCGCTCCCCCACCTCCCCTTCCCGCCGCGCCCCTCGCCGGCCCACCCCCACCCCGCCGCCGCTCCAGGCGGCCAGCCACGCAGCCAGCCAGTCCGGCCGGGGCCCCCGCTAGCCGGCAGCCAGCAGCCAGCCAGCCCAGCCGCCAGTTGCGCCTCAGCCGCCGAAGTGAGAGCACGTTCGTTCCGTGTGCCGTCTCGCGCTGAGAGCCTTCCCTGTGCGGAGTCTGCTAGTTACGTAAACCGTGTGAGTGTGCGGCGCGACGCAAGTGCTGTGTGTGAGTGAGTGCGCGAGGCAGCGATGTCAACGCGATAGGCCGACGGCTCGTTCGTGCGTTGGACGTCCCGCTACTCCATGCCTTGGATTACCTTCTCTTCACGGCGTCGACGGCGTCCTGAGGCGTCATCGTAGGAGATGAGGCCGTTGGGGCCCCGGCAGGGGTTGGTGCGCGCCCTGCCCGGCCTGCCGGCCCTGCACACCGTGCTGCTGCTGGCCGCCGCGGTGGCCGCCCTGCTGCGAGGGGCGTGTGCGGGGGAGATGGGCGAGCAGTGCGACTGGAACGGAAGGTGAGTCTGGAAAACGGAACGCGGCGACCAGTGTTCAGACCTTGTTCCCGCCAAGGAGCCGGGGAGGGTGCGTGGGTGGAGTACTCTGACACCCTGACCCCAGACAAGACTATGATCTGTGCAAAGCGGATTATCGGGCGACGACCTCCGAGGTCCCCACCCCAGGGCGGTGTGGCGGTGGCGCAGCAATGCGCTGCAATGCGCAGCACCTGAGTCGAGGGGCCTGGGGGTCACAGTGGCGGCACCAAGCGGCACCAGGCCGTGTCGCCTTATTGTTTCTGTGCGTGCACGTGCAGGCCCTGTCCCTTCTCACCTCGAGTGTGTTTTATGGCGGCCCTCACGCCACCCTCGTATATACATCACGACAAGCAGCAAGAGTGCGCAGCAACGCGCTCCACGTCCGTGACACTTTTTCCAAGGAGGCGTGATATCGGTCAGTCTGACACTGCTGACACCGGTTCAGTTCGTAATCCGGTCTGCTGACGCCGCGCGGGCGTCCCAGAGTCCAGACAGCCGCCGGCGCCAGGCGACCTCGCCGGCGTGCCGCCGCTGACCCCTATCTCCGGCTTGTCCAAACAGTCCAAGCCGGTCAAGGGTTGTGTTTCTCTTTCATCGCTATCGCGGCGCGCGCGCGCTTGTGCAACGCGGCGGTCGGGCCGCGGGTTCGAGTACCGCCGGCGGCCATCATTTTTACTTTTCGCCGGTCAGCGGCTCGCCTTGCCGGGGCTCTAACGGTGCGTTTGCCTGTTGCCTCGGCCGGTGTCCGCGCCGGGCGTCGAGGGCGTCGCCGCCTCCCAGTGCAGGCACTGCGCCGCCTCCCACCCCGTTGTGCCCTCGAGGGTACCCGAGTAGGGTCCCGAAGCGATATTTTATTGCCGTCGTTCGCGCGCCTAGAGGGGCGGGGCTTGGCCTGGGGGCACGTCGCAGGCTGCTAGACCTCTAGGCCTCTAGCGTCAGCCCGCCGGGCAGTCCGGTACAGTCCGGCACAAAAACTGGTGCCTTATTTGGAAGCGGGGGTGAGGAAATCGGCGCGGTGGAGAGGAAAAGCACGGCCATGCTTCCACCGAGGCGGCGCCGCCAACCGATGCTCGCTGCACTACGCTGCACCCTCGATGCCCAGCCAGCGGACCAGTGCACTTTGCGCGGCTACCTGGCGGCGACCTGGCGGCGACCCGGCGGGGGACTGTAAACCTACCGTAAACAGGGTGCCCACTCTGTTTTGGATGGTTCTGGAGACGGCGGGGTGGGCCGGGCACCCTGGGGGTGGTCGCTAAGCGACGTCGCTGAGTCGCCTGACTCGGCGCTCGCGGCCGCCCCCCGCGACGGACGGCGGTGCTGGCTGTGCTGCAGACACAACAGTTTGCAGGCGTTGCATTCCGGAACCGATCGGGCTTTCGCGTATTGGCACGTCCTGCCCTGCCTGTCTGCCCGCCTGTGTCTGTGTGTCTGTCTGTCCGTCTGCCTGTCCGTCTGTCTGTCTGTCTGTCTGCCCGTCCGCGCGGCGCGTGTCTAGCGAGTCGCGGCGCGATCCGTTTAGGACACCTTGTCTGACCGAGCGGCCCCGGCCAACCGGCATCGGGCCGGCGAAGGGCGGGGCGGGGAAGGGGGCTGATCTCGCTTGGTCAGGCATTCCAGCGCCCCGCCCCGCCCCGCCCCGCCCCGCCCCGCTCGCCTCGCGCGCGCCCCGATGGACCAGCGACCAGCCCGTGCCGGTGGCGGTGGCGGCAGTCCCTGCCCGCCCTCGGAATGCGATGGCGGGGCGGGGCGGGGCGGCCATGCGGGCATCGAGGCCCTTTTGTCGATCAGCTGCGTGTAATTACCACAAGCACGGCCTGCACGGCCTGCACGGCCTGCTCGGCGTGGCCGCTCGCTGCGGCTGCGGGTCGCCGTCGTGTCGTGACAATCGCGGCGCACAGGTGCGCGTCGCGGCTGCGGGAAAAATCCCCCGCACGCGGGGAAATTCCCCGCGCCGGGCTAACGGACAAGCTAATTGCACGGCGGCAAGTCGAGTCTGTCGTGCCGCGCCTCGCCGCGCCTCGCCGCGCCCTGCCCCGCGTAGTGCTGGAGCTGCTGGAGCCTCTGTGGCCGCGATGCCGCGATGCTGGAGAAGGATGGTTTGTGTTGATGGACCGTTTTCACACCTCGCCGACAGCGCGCGAGAGCGAGATGGAGAGACCACCCCGACGCCCTTTACTCCTCTTCCTCCTGACGGCGTCCTGACGGCCTCTGACGGACTCCCGGTCCTGACGGGCGGGGCGGGGCGGGGCGAAGTGCGTCCGTGCTGCGCCGCTGCGCCTCGGAGTGAGCGAGTGAGCCTAGGCGGCAGCCAGCCCTTTCTTACCGCTATTATTCGAGGCATCATCATCTCCCGGGATAGAAAAAGGGGGCGGATAGACCGTCGCACTGCCTCCCTCTATCCGCCTCTATCCGCGTCGATACGCCCCTACGCCCTCGGCCCTGTCTGGTCCAGGCGGCGCGGCGCGCGGCCGAGTGGCGGTAGTAATGACTTTGGATACAAAAACGCTCCCATCGCTCGCTGTCTCATCCAGGGTCCGGCAAGTGGCGGCCGCCTCGCGTGCCGCGCGGACACTCACACACTCACACTCACATGGACGCCCTCACAGACACACACACACACACACTGTCGACGGGCCGTTCATTAAACTAATTGTACGACTCTACCGCACACGGCATGGGCATGCGCTGCTCACACACACACACTTACTCACACATACACACGCACACATGTCTTAAAGAGATAAAGGCATGCTGCTGCTTTTAGGCTGCTCCGTGGCTGATTGCCGCCTTTATAGAGCATTTGTTGGCGCAGCAACTCATGACGCGACACGCAAGCTGGTTGCGCGTGTGTGCGTGTGCGAGCTTGATGAAACGGGGGGAAAACGGCGTTGTCGTCGAGGGCCTTATGAACCTGCTGGCTGCGGCTTCTGTGTCGCGCCGGTTGGGGTCGATTGCCCGGCGAGTACGTACGTCTAGCGGTGGCGGCGCAGGCCGTGAGCCCTGCCCCCGCCCTGCCCCCGCCCTGCCCCCGCCCTGCCCCCGCCCTGCCCCCGCCCTCCGCGCGCGCCTCGGTCGCTCGCGTCTCGCGTCAAATGATAGTCATTTTCCGGCGAGCAGCGTCGGAGGCATCAAACGATGATCAGCGTGCTGCGGCGCTGCGACTGCTGCGAGCGGGCTGCGTGCCACCGGTGCATTATTTTGCATGTCTCTGCAGCCGGCTCAGTGTTGTGTCTCTCTCGCCCTCGCGGGGCGTTCCGTCGGGGTGCGAGTGAGACAGACATCAGAATGGGCGTGCTGCGGTCGGTCTTCCGTTTGGACGCAGTCACGCGCACGCCCCCTGCTCATTTGGCCGACGCCGCAATGCGCTGCCTTGCGACGCGCCGCAAGGTGAAGCAGTGCCTCGTCGCGGCGGTCGTGCGCCGTGCGTCGTCGTCGACGTGGCAGCGCCATGGGCAGCGCGCCGCCGCCCGTCGCGCCAGGAGATCCTGGAGACGTCTGGAGAGGAGTGGGGAGGGGTTCCTGACATTGAACTCGTGCCAGACGGGGGGAGCGTGGCACGACGCGGCGTGGCGTGGCCGCCTGAAAAGCTTTAGGACCCGTCGCGCCCCGCCCCGCCCCGCCCCGCCCCGCCCCGCCCCGCCCCGCCCCGCCACGACGACGAGCAGTGCCGGAGCGTGCTGGGGGAACGCGCTGGAGAAGGAGGAGGAGAAGAGGAAGAAGCAGGAGGAGGAGGAGTAAGAGGGGGCAGGCGGCAGGGCTGCAGGACATTCAAATGAGTACATTTTCGTCATTCCGCTCGGTTAGCACCTCGGCTGCCGCTGTTGGCGCTGCCGCTGTTGGCGCTGCCTTGAAGCGCGCAGCGCGCAGCGCGCCGGGCATTGTTTATCCAAGTCATCTTGTTGGCCGGCTGTTCGGCGGCGCGGCCGCTGCTGCGGACAGGGTGTTGGAATGTGTCGCTGGGCTCGCCGGCGGGGTCCTGGGGGCCGAGTGGAGGTCCTGGCGGCCGCGCTGCCCCGGTGAAAGGGATCATTCCGGGTACGGTGACGCAGCGAACGGGCGTGGCGCGCCGGGGGCGGTTGGTTGGGCCTGAGGTCGGCGGTTCGAATCCCCGCCGCGGCCGTCCCGTTGGCCGTTTTGGCGGTGTGTGCGGTGGCGCCGCGGCGGAAGAGGGTCCGCGGTCCGCCCACGACGACGGCGACGTGCGGGACGCGGGGCGGGACGCGGGACGCCGCCCCCCGCAGCGTCCGCCTGGCAGTACCTCGCGCCTCCACTGTGTCCGGCCGACGGCTACACCATAAAGTCCCCGAATTTTATTATTTAAAGTCGGCCGGCCGGCAGCGGACTGGCAGCGCTGTTGCCGCGGCCCGGCGGCCCGGCCCACTCATCATCGCCGTGCCGGAGGTGTCCGGGGAAAAAATGGCGGCGGCGGGAATCGAATTGAATTGAAGATAAATCGAGTCGGATTCGATTTATGGTCGTCCGGGCGCCGCGTCGCGACGACGCGCCGGACTCGTCGGGGCGTCCCGGGAGTTTCGCTGTTTCACTCGGCAGATGCATTCTGCGTCTTTGAAAATGTTACTCTGGCGGCGCGCTGCCCGTCCGCGCACTGCCCGTGCGGCTCGCGGCGCTGCGGCCATGTCGCGCCCACGCCCCGCCGCCCCGCCCCCGCGGAAACTCGCTCGCCGCCATGCTCGCCGCCATGCTCGCCGCGCCCGTCCTGGCGGCGTGCCTCGGCAACGGCCTGCATGGACGGCGCGGCGTTCGCCTGCAAATCCCCTCATAGAGGCGGCCGTCGGGTCGACCGCCGCCGCCGTGAGCGCCATGGCCTTTCACCGAGCGGCGACACCGCCCTGCCCGGCCCTGCCTTGCAGACTGAATCCGAGAGTCGTTTTCGTCGCTGTCTCTCTCGCACTCATGGGGCGTTCCGTAGGTTGATGTGGACCGTGCGCTGGGCCCCTGGGCCAGCCATGCGATGGGTCATTGGGTCCGGGGGGCCATCCGTGTCCAATGGGTCATGCCATGCGGCCCGGCCCTGCCGCTCATGGCCGCGTGTGCCCACCGGATCCGTCATGAGCCGTGAGCACCGAGCCGCCACGCCCCGCCCCGCCTCGCCCCGCCCCGCCCGAGCTGCAGCGCGACAACGCCCCGTGGCCCCGGTTTGTGTTGGGCGTTGGCGGCACAGCGAAGCACAGCGATACGAGTGCATGCCGTTGTTGTGGCCCGTGGCTCCGCCGGCTGCCTGCTCGGGCTGCCCGGCGTGACTCGCTGCGTGGCTGGCCGCGTGGCTGGCCGCCCGGCTGGGCGTCAAGTGAAACAATACCAGAGTTTTGGAGCGAGCGCGACGCGCTGAAGAAGGGCTTGGTTCTCTCGGCCGCCGCGCTCCAGAGCGCCAGTACTGGTGAATCGGTTCCAGGTGCAGCCTCTTGCCGGCTGGATGCCTCCTGGACCGTCCTGGACGCCAGAAAATGCGTGCAGTGCTTGCAGTGCACCGGTCGGCCCCCTCCACCTGTGGCTTGTGGGGCTTGTGGGCCCGGCGCCAAGGGGGCCTTCTCCTCCACCCCCGCACCGTGCATGCCGTGCGCAGGAGACTGCGCAGGCAGACCGCAGGCAGGCGGCGCACTGGCGGAGCAGGCAGGCTGTGCTCCTTGGCCGGAGCAGCACACACACACACACACACACACACACACACACACACAACACACACAGCTGCTCAGTGTCTCTTGCAGTGCAGGGCTGACAGCGCCGTGCCCAATGGCCACATATCGCAGTCCCGACTGGAACTCTAGTAATTAGCGGGTAGCGTGGCGCACAAACACACACTCACACACACACACGGCGCGCGTGCCTTTCTAAGTGGATCTGCGGTCGCTGGAGGAGGCAAGGGAGTTGGCCGAGAAGTACGAAGTGCCCCCTCCCCCTGCACCGGCATGCCACGTACACTACAGTGGACGAGTCGCGGTTATCGGTGTTGATTTCGGGGCCCGCGCTGTCATTACCCGTCGCGTCGCCGCGTCGCCGCGTCGCGTTTCCCCTAATGCCAGGTCGCGGAGCCGCGGAGCTGTCGGCAGTAAAATGAAAATTGAAACGCCGGAGCGGCCGGAGCGAGCGGAACGTCGCGGCAGTGGCACTGCAGTGGCTCTGCAGTGGCTCTGCAGTGGCGGAGCGGGGAAAAAGGACGGGAAAGCTGGCGGTGCTGCGACGACGACGACGACGGTGGGCCGCGCGCTCGCTGTGCTGACCCGCCGGGTTTTACTGCTGATGAAGGTGCACGTCGTGGTCGTGTCGCAGCCTTGCACTTTTGCCGGAAACTGAGCCGGCGAGGGCGGCGGCGGCGCGGCTATGAACTTTGGCGGGGCGCTCCTCCGACTCGTCCCGGCGGAAGTGGGTGCTGCTGCCACGGCCGGCCCGGGTTCGAGTACTCGCCAAGGCCGGCCCATTTTTCAACGTTCCGCGGCAAAAAGAGACGCCGCTCCGACCGTTCGTTGGGCGCTTTTTGTCGTCAAGTCGTCCTAAACGCGCGCAACGCGCCAAGAAGCGGAGGAGCCAAACCTGCCCTATCGGGCGGACTATCGGCCTATCGCGCCGGCGCCACGGCCGACGTGGCCTCGCCCACGTCGCGCCTCTGTTTTTCCAACACTCGGGTCATGATGGATCTGGCGTCGACGGCGAAGGCGTCCATCAGGCGGCGCAGCGCAGCGCACCGCCCTGCTGAGTCACACCGTCGCACGCACTCTCGCGCAAAGTGGACGGAGATGGCTGTCGTCGGGGGCGGGTGGACGAAGGACAAGGAGCGTCGGTAGTCGAACCCCGCACCCCGGGATGGCGGGACGGCGGGCGTGGCGGCGGCGACGATCCGCCATCAGTATGCGCTGCGAGCGGCGAGCCCGTCTGATGGATGCGAGGCAGCCAGCCAGCCAGCCACCCCCAAGCCCCAAGCCCAAGACGAATGCCCCATTAGCCTATCAGCCCGCATTGGCCACGCCTGGCCGTGCCGTGCCGCGCCGAGCCGCGCGACTGATACTAATGGCGTGTGTGGCTGCATTGTGGCGTTAGGACCGTACGAACCCCTCGCGAGGTTCGATCTGCGTCGATTTTCCACAGCCGGGGGTTTGATAACCACATTACCACCTCGGCCGGCCGCGGGGGCGGCGAAAGCAGTCGTCCATCTTGGGCGGCTGCCTGCCTGCCCGCCCTTTCAAACCCCTGGAAACTTGAACGCAGGGGGCGGGGCGGGGCGGGGCGGCGGTCCGGTAAGGATCGCCTCCACTCCACTGCCTCCTCTCCACTCCACTCCAGTCCGCCCCGTCCGTCCCGGTCCGCAATCCGTGATAAATGGGCCGCCCCAACTTTTTAATGATACTGTTTTAGTTTGATGGGCGGACACGGCGATCGGGCCATCGGGCTGCCCGGCCGGGCCAAGCCACGTTCGCTCTCGGGGCACCGGCCCCTCTCCATCCATCCTCTCGGCCTCGACCGCCTCGACGGCCACGTCGCAGAAGCCGCTTTTGTTTTCACCCGATCCACTCTGCAACACTGTGGTGGTGGTGGTGTGCCTTTCGCCATAAAGGCGGTACGTACTAAACAACGCGACAAGAAAAATGAATGGTTTCGCAAATTTAGCGCCGTCCTCTGCGTGCATGTGTGTGTCTGTGTGAGTGCGTGTCCATGTGTGTGTGTGTGTGTGTGTGTGTGTGTGTCCGTCTTAATGGACTATCCGTGTCCGCCGCGTTGCTCTCGCCCGGCCAAACACAAAAACACAAACACCTGTGTAGTATACAGCGCGCACCCGGTGGTGAAAAATGAACCGCGAATTCCCGTAAGGTGAAAAGTGGGTGTTTTTGTTTGGACCCCGGCCGCCGGACCGGAGCCCCCCGTGTCGGTGTACGTATATCAATTATGCGCACCTCGACGACGGCGACCACGACGATGGTGATTAGCGAGCGGGATGCGCGTTCGCAGTGCATTGGCAGTGCATTGGCAGTGCATTGGCAGTGCATTGGCAGTGCATCGGCAGTGCATTGGCAGACGCGCAGGGCGCCCACTGCTTCACCGAGGCGCTTCCGCGAAGCGAATAAAAGGGGAAGGGTGTGGAAATGCAGGCAGAAGGCAGGCGAGGCGCGACGCTTGTTGCTGGCGGTGCACTCACAGTGTGCACGCCGTGCACGCCGAGGCGCTGTGTGGTGCCGGACTGGCCGGACTTCGGAGGAAGAGGCCTTGTGTCTGTTGACGGCCCATTGTCACGCCCTGACGCGGCGACGGCGCGGCCAGGGGACGCCAGCGGAGCAAGCGGAGAAGAGGCTTGTTGGGGCAGCACTTTGGGGACAGGAACAGGAAGGCGCCCCCCTGCGCAGCACCGCGCAGCACAGCGGCATGGCAGCACACTTTGCAGTGTGTGTGTGTTTCTGCCTGCCTGTCTGTGTGCCTGCCTGTCTGCCTGCGTTGCATTGTGGGACGCAATGTGCCGATACGTGTCTAGAATGTGGCTGCCAGCCAGGAAGGGCTGTAGAGACGGGCTTGAATGACAAAGGGCAACACATCATACCGCGTCTCTGGTATAAGGCCCTACGTCCGCGAGCCGAGCCGAGCCGAGCGGAGCCGGGGCGCGGGGCACGCGCGAGCCGAGCCGTGCCGAGCCGAGGCGGGGCGCGGTGTCGTGTGCATGGTATATGGCAGGACGCCGCCTCGTGTATTTGCTTTGGTTTTAGTGCGTGTCGCCTAACACACGGGCGTGGTTATATTTCGAATCGCGCTGGCCGGCCGCGCGTTCCCCGCATCCGGCAATAAGTTTTCTGTCTCTCTCTCGCTCTCTCTCGGGACGACTCATATCGGTATCGCCCCTATCTGGATGTATCGTTGCATTGTCCCCGCCGTGCTGGGCGTACGACCCCCCCCCCCCCCCCTCGGCCCCTTGCCGTGTAGCGGCGTGTCCGGCGTGTATGCAAAATGCGTGTCTCGCGACTTTTGGCCCGCCACGCTCTACACGCCGGACCTGCCAGGAGAGATGAAGTGAAGATTTGCGGCCCGGACCCGGCGAGCATCGCGGTATTACTGTCCCGTGGTGATTGTATCGGGCGGGGGCTCGTCGTTCTGTCTCTGTCGCACTCTTCGGGCGGCCCGAAGGGGCGTAGGAGTGCGAGAGAGACGGAGCGACGGCAGCAGCGACCCCAATAAGGGCTTTGCGGCAGGATTTGCTTCCCCGTGTCGTCTGCTTGGGTTATTTTTTCGCGGCTTTTCTTCACTTTTTGTTTTGTTTTTGTCGGCAGCCGGTGAGGGTTGTCTCGGAAGGGCTTAAGCGGCGATAAGATTGATTAAGGACCTGCGTGGCCGCGGCGCTGCCCTGCCCGCTCTGCCCACAATGATAAGCCTTCCTCATTTTCGGGCGTCTTTTGGGCGGCTGGCTCAGGAGTGACGGATGTTTATGTGCGGCTTTGGGGCTGTAGCCGCGATACGCACGGGGCGGAGGGAAAAAGGAGCAGGCAGAGCGGGTATTCGAACCCGGGACTCTGGCCTGGGACTTACTATCAGCGGCGGATCTGGGCCTACTGCCGCCGCTCGCTGCCGCCCCCAGGCCCCAGGCCGCGCGCCAAACCGCGCCGCGCTCAAGTTTCACCTCGCCGCCTTGCCGATGGCCCTGCATGCTGATTCCGAGTGGGAGGTCTCTCTCTCGCACTCGTGGGGCGTCCCGTATGGGTGCGAGAGAGACAGGCCGACGGGACCTCCCCCTCGGAATCGGCCTGCCGCATGCCGTGCATCGGCCGGAGGCACCGAAGGCAGCGAAGGGAAGGCGAGTGGAGATAGAGGTCCATTTGAATACGTGGCGGCGAGCCGGCGACACCGCAGTGCGGCACCGGGATTTGAACCTTGAACCTTTGGGCCCGTCTGGCCGTGTCCGTTTTCGCTCAGTTCGGCGCAGTCGAACGGAACGAGGCCCGTCCCGTGCCGTCCCGTGCCGTGCCGTCGGCGTGTCGCCTGCACTGGCATGCAGGCGGCGCGTCGCGTCGGTCGCGTCGCCGGACCGGTTCTGGAGTGGCACGGAGTAGACGGAGTGTGCGGAGTGGCGCAGGCAGGCATCGGCCGGCCGCCTAAAGCTTTTCCACCTCAGCAAATTCAAACGTGTCATACTCGCGTTTCTCCATGGTTTCTTCGGTTTCTCCTCCAGGCTCCAGTGCCGGCCGGCCCCTCTCTCCCTCCGCCCGTCTCTCTCCTTCTCCAGCGCGTTATGGGCCTCGCTTTTGTCGCGATGGCTCCGGAGACGGATTCCGAGAGGCGTCGCTCTGTCTCTCTCGCACTCATGAGGCGCGCCGTGGAGGTGCGAGAGAGACAGAGCGACGAAAACGACCCTCGGAACAAGTCTGCTGGAGACCACGCCCCGCCAGACACGCGCTGCGCGGCGCTGGAGAAGGGCCTGCAGAGCCTCACCGTGGTCGGCGCCGCGCCCCGCCGACCTGACGACGGCCTGCCTGACGGCCTGTGGGGCCTGCGTGGGGCCTGTGGGTGGCGACACGGCACGGCCACGCGGTCCATGGCGGTCGTGGCTGTCCGTGCGACACCGAGGGACACGATGACACTCTCCTCATTACAACCTCGGCTCGGCTCGGCGTCGGCACCGCACTCCGCCGTGGCTCGGCTGCGGCGGCGGCGCCAGGAGGCGTTACTTTGGGGAGAGGAGGAGCGGACGTCATTTCTGGCGGAGACACGATGGATTCCTGCGCCGAACGCGGGGAAAGGGGGGACGGTCCTAACCGCACCACGTAGCCTGCTAATGGTTATACATTATGCAGCAGCAGCAGTGGTGGCGGCGGCGGCGGCCCGGGCCTTCCAGTACTGCCAGTGCGCACACGACGAGGCAGCGCGGCCGGAGAAGGCGCAGCCACTCGAAAATGTGATTCCCTTTGTCTCGCTTCGCTCTTTGCGTCCTCGCCGGCACTCGCCCGGCCGCGCGCCGCGCGCTCGAAAAAATTATAGGGGCTGAGGAGGACAGGGCCGGCAAGACTGAGGCCAGGGCGGCCAGGGCCAGGGGAAGGTCCTCATGCCTGATGCCTGCTGATTGACTCCTCGGTCCATTCTCGGTCCTCTCGGCTTCGATTCGGTCGGGAGAGGGGGAAAGAGGGAGGGGGGGGGGCGGAAATTGTCGAGGCGCGAGTCACTGCGTGTGCGCTACTCGTTTCTAGGAGTGTGTGTGTGTGTGTGTGTGTGTTTGTGTGTGTGCGGTTTGAGGTTTGTGTACCCAGTAGCCAACAGCAGGAGCTCGACGCGGCGGGGTCCCAACTGCTAATGGCCCGGCCAGGGCGTATGTGAGTGCTTGAGTGCTTGTGTGTGTGTGTACTTACAGTCAGGTTACCCTCACTCTGTGTGTTTGTGCCGTCCATGGCAATGCGGCGCGTGACAGCGAGAGCCGTCCGGTGAGGCCGTGGTGGCGAGGACGGTGTCGTATCGGCGTCGAGCACGGCGTCGAGCACGGCGTCGAGCACGGCGTCGAGCACGGCGTCGCCACCACCGAGTCGCCGCTCGACGCACGCGCGCTGCGAGGACCACGACGAGGAGGGGGCCGGGCTGGAGGCGGCGGACGCGAATCCGAGCGCGAATCGAATCTCTGACGAGTCGTTTCGGCGGCAGGGGACTCGGAGAGGTGCCCGACGGCGACGCCACAGAGGCGCCGATGAGCCGCCGCGCCGCGGGACGCCCGAGTGCGATCCGCGCGCACAATGGCCACGCGGGGCGCGCGGCGACTCATATGTGCGTCGTCGTGGACGTGACGGCCGGGGCCGTGGTGGGGCGTATGTATTTACCGGCACAAAGACTCGACGGCCGGGGCGGCGGAGGGGAGGGGGGAGGGGGTTAATATGTAAGAATGAAAATAAGGGCCTGCCGCGCTGTGCCGCGCGGCGCGCATTGTGTGCTAAAGCAGCCCAAGCCCGGCACGATCTCGGCCAGAGAGATGGCGTTGTGTGATTCGGCCATTCGCCACGGGCGGACTGTACCACCACACTGGACCGCAGCAGCGCAGCACTGTACCGCGGCCGGCCGGCTGGACGTCAATTGGAGCAGTGATGAGAACGATACGGGTGACGGGATACGCACCCTGCGGCCTACCAGGCCTGCGGCCGCCACGCCGCCACGCCCCGCCGCGTCATATGAAAAAGATTTCCGTCCAGTCGATTCAAAGCTTATCGGGTGTCGCGCGGAAGAGTCCCGGAACACGGCACTGCTGTTGCCGCCGCCGCGCCGCCCAGACGCCCTTGAGGCTCGAGGCCTGGAGGGGAGGTTATTTTTAGCGACGGTTATCAGAGGCATGCCGAGGTGGAGGTGGTGGTGGTGGCGCAAGCTTCAATCGCGGCAATAACCTGCGCGTGTGTGAGGGAGCGAGATAGTGTGTGTGCGTATGGCTGTGGCCACTTGCGCCCCTCTAGCTGCAACTGCCGCGCCGTTCCGTCTTTTTCCGGGAAAACATCTGCCGAGCGGTTTTGGAGAGCCCCTCCTCCTCCTCCCCACCACCGTCGTCGTCTTGACGTAACCTGAGCCCCCTTTTTCTCGGCCCTGTTCCCCTCCGCCCCGACCGGCGGGCCGTCAGGTACTGCTCGTCGCCGTGCACTGCATCACTGCCGTGCCGACTGGACCGGAGAGGATTTCGCTCACAGTTGCCGAACGCAATTGAGAAAGAGCGCACTGCCGTGGGATTACATTTGTCCATTTTTTCCGCTCCGCTTGCGCGCAGCAGCGCAGCTGGGTGGGGCACCTCGGGGCACCTTGCCGGCGGGTCACCTGCAGAGCGAATGCGGAGCGCGCCGTCTCCCTCGCACTCTTGGGGCGTTCTGAGCGGCCGCGAGAGAGACAGAGCGACAGCACTGCCGCGTGGGCCCGGCCGCGACGCCGCCGTCGTTAAGGCCGTCGTTAAGCCCGCGCGTAAAGACTCGCAGTGCGCCGGGCGCGTAAAAGTGGGCCGAAAAGGTAAAGGCCACAGGATGGCCGCGGGCTTCCCGTTGGCGGCCATGGCCGGGGGCCGCCGGGGGCCGCCAGGGGCCCTCGTTTTGGCCTCGGGGGCGGTGTGTGTCCGGGCCGTCCGGGGCCGTCCGGGCCTCGGGCTGACCTACCGCAGTCGGCCGGGCACCTCGGAGTGCGGCCAGTGCGGGCACGCTGCCATGCTCCTGTTGTTGGTCGTGTTGTTGATGTTGCCGCCGCTGTCACTGTACCACTACTCCGATCGGATCCTCCGCCCCATTTGGCCAACGGCATGCCAGGCCGCCAGGACGGCTGCTCTGCGCCAGTGTGTGTGCGTGTGTGTGGCTTTGCCGGTGCCCGCTGGCGACAGCTTGGATAACCACCTTGGCTCTGACTGTTGCCAGAACGGCGAGTCCGCTATACACGGTCTGTACGAACGAACGAACGTCCCGGCTGGACCGAATCTATGTCGGAGAGAGCCGACGCGATGGTGGCCATTCATTTACACTGCAGAAACGGCTGAGGAATGAGCGAAATGGCGAAAATGGTGTCAATCAGCTAAACACAATCAACCGTCCGATGTCCGGTGCAGTCCTGCCCGGCCAGGGCGCGGCCAAGGTGCGTCATCAGCAAGGGGCGCAACTGGGAGGCAATTTACTGTCGATTTAGAGAAACTGCTTTCCAGTCCGAGGTGCCTGCGCGTGCGTGTGGACGCCCTGCTGCCATGGGCTGCTGCACTGCTGAAAAGCGGAACCCTTGAACCTTGATGATGTCGGATGATGACCCAGGGACCCAGGGGGCGTGCATTAGAGGGCCAAATGAGAGTCTGAATGGAGTCTGACCGCTGTGCGTCGCTGTGCGTCGCTTTGCGTACACACGTGTCGTCGCCGCAGGGCGCTGGAGAGGCTGGAGAGTCTTGGGGAGGCTGGGGAGTCGTTTCGCGACCGCCATCGCGGGCCTCGCGGTTATCGCGGCCACATCGTCACTCTGCGTCCGACTGACTGCGTCGACGGACGCCGGAAGTGTCGCCACACTCGAGCTGGAGGGCGGGGCGGGGCGGGGCGGGACGGGGCGGGACGGGACGCGCGCGCGCCTTGCCTATCAGCACGCCCGGGGTGTCGCGTTGCGGGATGCCGTCCAAGACCAAGACCCCCGCCGCCGTGGTGCTGACGCGGCTGACGCCGTGGACGTGCCCATTGTCACGACGAGCTCGATCTCGCTCGGGGGCGCGCGCCAACGGCCGAAACGGGAGTGAGCGCAACGCTGCGTCGGCGGGTTCGAATCCGGCCGGCGGCGGCGCTGAGGTGGCTTTTCGTGAAGTGACGCAGCGGCGACAGCAGTGACAGCATGATAAGGGTCGTGGGCGTGGTGGCGGCGCATGGCGCGTCCTCCGAGGTCGCCGTCGAGGCCGGCCGGGCGTATAAACATGTCTTGTAACGGGCTGCGTTTTCAAGTTTCGACTCCTGCAACCCCCTTCTCCTCTCCGGACCCGCAACCCGACACCAGCGACCCGTCAGCTTGTTTCCCTCCGCGTTGAGTTACTCGATTGTTGCCCGGGCCGCCTGCCTGGGCCCCGCGGGGGGCACACGGGAGCTGCAGGGGGCACCGCGGGCCGCACGCCGCCCCACCTCGCACCGCGGAGACGCGCCGGACCGCCCGGCGGCCGCAGGTGCGAGGGACCGCGAGGCGCCGCACCTGCGGAGGAAACCGCAACGCGCGCCGCGACCCCGAGCGCCGACACCGGTAGCCGCGAGGTTAGCGAACGGGCTCGCTGACCCGGAGGTCGCGGGTTCGCGTAGCGGCTCGCTGATTTATTCACCGCTGGGTTTGAGGCTTTTCCGGGAACTCGCGCTCCGCCCTCTGGGACGACGGACTCCTGCAGTCGCTTCTTCGAGTAGGCGGGGCCCGGGTGTCGCCGTGTCGCATCCCCGAGCCCGGCCCAGCCCTGCCGGGGCCTAAACACATGTCATCGGCACACCATTTGGCGCGCAAGCCCGACCCCGGCCCCATATGGGTGGCCCCGTGGCCCCGAAAGCAAGCCTAAAAGTGCCCGCCTCGCCCTGCAGCCTCGCCCCGGTGTTGCCATGCCAACCAGTTCAATTTCAATCTCAGTTGTCGCTTGTTTGCTCACGACGGTCTTCTCCAGGCAGCGAGCCGGCCAGGTTCTGGAGTGGCGGGGGCCCTGGAGTCGAGGTGTCCAGTTACCCGGCCAGTCATAAGTCACGCTGGCCGGACAGCGCTGGACAAACAAACCGCGGCCGGCCGCTTGTTTGTGAACTTTATACAAACTGGAAGTGAGGCCCAAGTTCCCGGCGAGTGGTGCACTGTGCTCTGTGTGCTCTGTGCCGGACGACAGTCCAAGTGGTGCAAAACGCATCTTTTCTCGCCTCAGCGAAGTGCGACTCCTCGCCGGGCGGTTTGACCCTGCTCACCGCGCCGCCCGGGTCATCCTCGGGCCACTCGGGCCGTCGGCCGCCTCTAACGAGCTGTGGCACTGTGGCATTGAGCGGCGCGCTGCCGGCGAGCAGGCCGACGACGCCCTGTTCCTGGCCTTCCTGGCCCTCCTGGCCCTCCTGGCCTTCCTGGCCTTGCGGCGCGCACCGCGTCGCGTGACCGGAGGCCGGGGATCGCTTCATCCACTTAATAATCATCTTTTTGTGCCGGGCGGCCCGTCTCCCTGCTCCCTCGGCCCCCATCGGCCCCCTTCGGCCCTTCCGAATCCCTTGCAGTGCAGTGCAGTGCAGCCCTTTTGTACGGTGTGCGGCTCGCCCAGGGTCCGTAACAAAGAGCTCCACCATCGTCGAAAGTTTCTTAATTGTTTAATCTCCCCGGCGTCGATCCGCGCCGATCGGTCTGACGAGGTGAAGATTCATACTTTGGCGTTTATTCTGGTGGCGGCACGCGAGGACGACCTGACCTGGGGTGGCTTTCGGACCCAGGGAACCGTCGAGTGTCTGTTTTAATTTCTGTCCGCCTTGCGTGCGCCGCTTTTGTTGTGGGAGTGTTTCGGTGTTTTGGTTGGGGAAGGGCCTCGGGAAGGGCCGAGGCAGGCAAGGGGTGTGTAATTTGGGATAATCTACCCGGCCACCCCCCAGGGACAGTCTAGGGACGCGGGGAGAGATAGCGCTCCTCCCCCTCACACACACGCATCTTTTTACTTTTTACATCCGAAAAGGGGATGGGGTGGGGCGACCTGTCGTTCTATGGTCCCCGATTGCTTTCGTTTTTCCGAGATTACGGTTTAGCTGGTGTGATAATGGTCCTTCTGGCAGGAAAATGGGAAGAGAGGGGTGGGCGGTGCGATCGCCTGCAGTGTGTGTGCGTGTGTGTGAGTGTGGGGGACAGAGTGGGTGTGACATTCAGAGATCGGCGACCCGATTCGGCATTGGGCTCGCCGTTTTCGCTTCCGGCCTGATGGTCCAGCTCCCTGCCCCGGCCCTCCCTGCCCCGGCCCCCGCCTCGGGCCCTCGGGCCTCGCACACTGGACGGCGGCGCGCGGCGCGCACCCCCGAGAGTTCCATAAACCACCCAAGTGGCTGCGGCCGCCGTTAAAAAATGATAAAATGATAATGCATAAAGGCGAGATGGCGGATAAGGCGCGACCGGCCGTAAAGGCGGAAGGCCGTAACGCGCCAAAGTGCTGCGGCCCTGCGGGCTGGCGATAGGCAGGCGATACCATCGCCCGGGACCTCGGCGTCGTGGACCTCGGCGTCGTGGACCTCGCGGACGAAGGCGGGCCTGGCGGCGTTGCCGGGATTTTGGCGCCAAAACGCGGTGAGGCGAGTGCCGCCGGACTGGCCGTGCCGTGCCGTGGACTGCCCGCTAACGTCTTGCGCCTCGTGCGCACGAGCTGGCCGAGCTGGAGAGGCTCCAGTGGCTCCAGTGATTGTCCGGTCGGCTGGACACGGCTCGGGAGGAAACTCTATCCCGCGTCGCCGTCGCCCGCCCGGCCTGCTATGCCCGCTCGGCGTCGTCGCCCCCCTCGCCCTCGCCGAGCCAATAGTCCTCTTTGTCCTTCCAGATCTTCCTCCAGATCTCTGTCTCCCCGGCGCCCCTCTGCCCGTCTCTCTCGCACCTGACGTCGTCTTCATTTTCCGCCTAGACAAGAAGGCAGGAGGAGGCAGGGGACCACGTGGCCGGTAACCCTTTTCCCCGTCGACTCGTTTTTGTCCCGGTGGCTCGGGGACGGCCCCGGCCCAAGCCCCCTGCCCGTCCCGTGCCGCGCAGGCCGACTGCACGGTCCATTGCGAAAAGCGGTCGCTCTGAGCCCCGCTGCTCGCCGCTCCCCCCTTGGCCCCTGGCCCTTCGGCGCGGCCCTTCGGCGGGGCCCTCGGCCAAGCCCTCACGGCCGGCAGCCTCCTGCCCTTAGAGGGCCAATCAATGGTTTTGTGTGGGACGAAAAGGTGCGGGAAAATTGGAGGGGAGGGGGAACGCTCATCTTGCAGGGCAACAGATGGGCACGCAAGGTACACACACACGGTCGGCAGTGTCGCACAGGTGTTGTGTGGGGAGGCTGCGGTGGTTGTGGTGTCGGGGACTGCAAGGGGCAAGGCGAGGGCAAGGGCCAGCCCTTCTGCTCGCTCGGATGGCTGGACCAGATAAGAGCGACTGGGGTAAAAGCATTGAGGTCAGACAGCCCCGGCCGCTGCCGCACCGCTGCAGCTCTCGAACGCCGTCGTGTCGCCGGCGATGTTCCTTCCTCCTCTGCACTCTGCGACTTTCGGAGGGGCGTGCGTGTGTGTTTGTGTTCGGCCCCTGCCCCTTCCAACCACTGTTCCCCCTTTTGATTTTTTACGATTTCCTGATTTTGCCCCTTCCATTGTGTGCCGGGGTCGCGGCCGCACTTTGGCTGCAGGTCGTCTCGGGTCGCGGCGTTGTGTTTCCATGAAAGTTGACCGCCTTTTCCCTTCCCGGGCTTCCGATTTGGCTATAATACGGCCCGGCTCACGCACACACACACACCACACTGCCGCGCGCGCGCGCTCACACACGCACGCACCGAACGCAGTTGTTAGGGCTGGAGGCATGTAGGCTTTGAGACTCAGGCGACCTATTAGTCACGTAGCAGCCATTTGTATTTCCCGAAGGAGTTTTATTCTATTTGCCCCCCTTTTTTGGGCCAAATTTTTTTGTCGTGGCGGTGTGGCGGCTTTGCGCGTGGAGGTTGGAGAGGGCTTCGGGGCTTCGTGAGGCGTGGCGGGGCCTCGGGAAGGGGGGGACGGGGCACAGCACTGTTTGACCCTCTTCATAAACACCCCCACCCCTCCCGTACTGACGTGCGTGTGCGTGAGTGCGTGCGTGCGTGCGTGCGTGTGTGTGTGCGTGTGTGTGCGTGTACGCGTGCGTCTGTGTGTGTTCATCCGGCGCGTCCTAGGAAAAACGTTTCCCGTTTTTGCCGCGCCGGTTCATTGTGCGCGTCCTTTCGCGGGCAGAAAATAAAATGACGAATGCGCCGCCAGGTCCGCGCCAGGTCTGCGCCAGGAATGTCGAGGCGAGCTCGTCGCGATGCGGGCACGGCCACGGCCTCGACGGCGTGGCTGCGGCACTGCGGTGGCTTCAGGTGGGTTGGCTGGCGCATCGGGAAAACGGCGTACGTAGTATTCGAGTTCGGACCATCGTGGGAGCGTCGTGGTCGTTGCCGCGTCACCATGTCTCTTCGTCCCCATGCGACTTTCATCATCGAGACCAGCTTGCAGTGGGCCAGCAGGCAGTGCAGGCGTTGCTGGCGCGCGGCGCCCCGGCACCACATTGAGGGCTCGTCCGACACCGCGGCCGCCTGCCGTGGATGTCGCCACGGCCCCCACGGCCCCCACGGCCTCGTTGCCCAAGCGGCGGCGGCTGCAGCTGGGGCGCTGGGGCGACGCGAGCAGCGAGCACCCCGCCGTCCGTCCCTTGGTCGTCGCGGCCGCGCGGGCCTTGGCCAGCCTTGGCCAGCCTTGGCCGAGGCCGTGCGTGGCCGCGGTGCGCCCGCCAGACCGACAGACCACTTGTAGAGGCCGGGATAGGGAGGCCGCCCGCCGACCAGACCAACCAGCCAACCAGACGCGACAAACGGATGTGATTCATTGTTGCTTCCCCCGGTGCTGCACCACAGATAGGCCCACAGCGTCCGTGTGTGTGTGTGTGTGTGTGTGTGTGTGTGTGCACGTCGACAGGTCCAGTCCTCCGCGTCGTCATGAATGTCGTGGCCGAGGTGTTTTTCGGAGCCTCCTGCGCCCCGCGGTCGTCTTATCTCGTCGTGTGGTCGGGGGCCTCGGCCTCCAGCACGGCCTCCGTCACCACGGCCTCCTCGGAGGTGCGGAGGAACGCATTTGCGGTGGCGCTGCCGACGCCGCGACGCCGCGACGGGTTGACGCGGTCATGACGCCGTCACCCGGGAGATTAATAGTCGTAAAACTTGGAGTTTTACGCGCAGCCCTCCTTGTGTGGATGTGTGGGCCCGCACGCACACACACACACACACACACACACACTCGCACGCGCATATACATATACATGGGGGATTTATCGTGCGTGCAGGGCGTATCTCTCGGATATTGGCGGCCATTCCTGGAATACAGAGTCGCACAATCGCACAAGTGTGCGTCCTTTGTGTGTGTGTGAGTGAGAGGGGGACGGGACGGGGCTTTAAGGAGGTATGTGTGTGTGTGTGTGTCACCATCGGAAAGTAAATATGAAAAATAAGAAAAATAAGCCGGCCAGCGGGGAAGAAGTCGTTTGTTGTGCAAATACTGACTTCCGGTGGACCGGAGGGGCCGAGGCCTGTTGGAGGCCTGGCCGAGGCCGAGATTCAGAGAAGGGTGTTGGTGGCGGTGAGTGGAGCGAGGTGTGTGAGTGTATGTGTGTGGTTCACCACGCCCAGAGTTTCCTTGGAACCTTTCTCTCTCTGTCTTCACCGCAAGCCCATACGGGACGCCGAACGAACGAGGGGCCGAGCGAGAGAGTGCGGTTGTGTCACCACCGCGTCCGTGATTCATCTGTCCTCTGCGGTGGTTGCTGTCGCCGTCTCCAAAAAAAAAAAAAAAAAGAGAAAAAGTTTCGTACATCGTACAGTCAAATATTGTAAGAAACGTAAAAATCTTTCCGAGGGTGGTTGGCGGGCTGCTTGACCAACAGCGCCGTCCAGGGAGTCCACTGGGAGTCCAGCCGGGAGGGAGGGAGCGGGCTAAGCGGGCTTGTCAGTCAGGTAGAATGCAATGCAGGTGTTCCCGCCAATAATGCCTGCCCCGCTTGCCTGGCTTGCCTTGTTTCGGGAGAGCGGTGCGATTCGTCATCTTCTATTCCCTACCTGACGGGCCGGGCCGCGCGGGGGTGGGGGTGGGAGCGGCGGACGAGACCCCAGCTTTCTTTTTCTTTCTTTCCTTCTTTTTCTGAGGAGGAAAAAAAAGAAACCGTTGATACAGTGGTGTCAAATAGTCGCGATTTATGGCGAAGGGGTTGTTGTGTCAAGAAAGTGGGGGGCGAGGGCGTTATCGCGAAAGGCTTAGGCGGGCTCCTTGATGAGTGCTGCGATAAGAGCGATTCCGAGGCGCGTTTTTGTCGCCCTGTCTCTCTCGCACTCATGGGGCGTCCTTTATATGTGCGAGAGAGACAGCTACTCTCGCAGTCGGTCTGCAGGGCCCAAGGGCCTCGCCGGGCCCGGACCCCTTTATATGGTCACTGGGTCCAGGTCGGTCCAGCCTCCAGCCGGGCAGCCCTATGCGGCCCTGTGCGGCCCTGTGCGGCCCTGTGCGGCCCTGTGCGGCCCTGTGCGGCCCTGTGCGGCCCTGTGCGGCCCTGTGCCCTGGACGTGTCTCGGCCTCTCGGCCCAACCGGCCAGTTGGGCCCCACCCTCTGGCCCTGTGGCCCTGTGGCCCTGTGGCCCTCGGCACAGGAATGCGGCTGAGCCTGCATGCCGGATCACGGCCTGTCACTTCTGACGGCCGCGCGTCTCCGTGGCGCTGGACTGTCCCGGGTTCGACACCCACCGAGGGTCACAGCTTCGCGCCTTCATTTTTCCCGCCGCTGGACCTGCTATGCTGACCCCAAGGGTCGTTATCGCTCTGTCGGGGCGGCCCGCTTAGGTGCGAGAGAGACAGCGAGAGAAACCGCTCTGGGAATCAGCCTGGTTGTTGGCTCGCGGCGTAGTGCCAGGCGAGTCGGACTGCCGGCCTGTCGGCCCGGCGCGTGTCCCGCCATTACGACTCAATCCCCTGATTGGTGGACTGGGACTGGTGCGAGGACCGCGAGGCTCCGCGAGCGAGGACTGGTGCCCTGACTGGTGCTGCGTGTCGCCGCCGCAGGTCGCCTCGCCTGGCCGCGAGCCTGGCCGCGTGCCGCGTGCCGGCGCGTCCTAGGCGGGGCCGCGGTCGAGCCGCCAGGCCGCGCCGGGCCGGGCAGGCCGAGCCCCCTGACTCCCGGCTATGCAAATACGGGCTCCAGCCGCCTCCAGTGCACCTTCCAGCGGTGCGTGTGCAGCGTGCGCAGCGCGTGCCTGGAACTGGAATGAAGCCATTTCCACTACTATTTGCAGTGCCGCGGGCCCGCCGCGCCCGTCACGCACTATTCGCAGCTGGGGGCGACGCCGCCGCGACCACGCCGCCGTCGTGTGACGCCGCGCCAGCCCCACTAGGCCCCGGCGGTGCTCGGCGCGGTGGTGTGTGTGTGTGTGTCTGTCTGTGTGCTGCCTTCCCTTTTCCCTTTGCCTTCCGGCGGCGACGCCAATTTCTCGGAGTTGCGCGCGGATTTGCAATCGGAGCAGCCAGGCGAGCCGTGGTCGGGTCGTCCGCGCTCCGTGCCCGCGGCACGCCCGCGGCACTGCGGCCCGCAGAGCCAGCACACTGCAGTGCGGACTGCGGACTACGTATGGCTCGGCGGCGCGGCGCGCAGCATTCCCGATTCGTCGTGAGGCCGTTTTCCGCGCACGGCAGCCACGGCAGCGGGGCGATTCCGAACAGTGCCTCGCCTTGGTGTTTCTCCAGCAGTCGCAGGGCGTCCCGTAGGGGTGCGAGAGAGACAGAGTAACGCCGTTGTGCCGCGAGGACCTCAGCCGCCCCTCCGCGTGGCTCGCGTCGTCGTCGTCGTCCTGGCCGTGACGGGGCCCGGCCGGCTCTTCGGCCCTCGGTGTTATTGTTTGTCCAGGGGGGCTATCTGCTTTCCAGCCGCGGGCTGCGGCCGGCTGCGGCGGCGCGGCGTCCAGGCGAGCTTTACAATATAAATAAGCAGGTGCAAGTCAAGCCGCGCCGTGGCGTGGCGGCGTCATGCGAGCGCAGCGCGCCGCGCGCAGCTAGTCACACTCGCCCAATGTGCAACGCCGCGCCGCTATTGTCTGGGCCCTGCTCCGGGCCCTTCGAACACACACACACACACACACACACACACACACACACACACACACACACACACACACACACACACACACACACGGGGCAGAGCGCCGTATAAGGCACGCGCGTACCGAGCGCTGTGCTGCGCTGTGCGCTGTACGCAAAACGTGAAACACAATGCTCGCCTTTGTTGCTCTGCTCCGCGGTGGTGGCGGCGTGGCGTCCTGGCGGCGGGGCACTTGGATTCCTGGCAGGCCGGTGTACGGTGCACGGGCAGCACGGGCACTGCGGGCACGTGCAAGGGCCCCGGCCGCGCCACGCCACGCACCGCCTCGCGCTGCTCTAGCCCTGGAGTCCGTGGACTCCGGACGAACATGAACAAGACCGGGACCGTGGCGTCGACGACGGCGACGCCGGGCAATGCCCCGCTCCGTATATTCTTTTGTTGTTTCCCTCTATTGTCCTCGGCCGGACTGCATTATTTTCCAATTATATCTCATCGCCGGCCAGGAATGTGTTTCCGAAATGATATCGTCCGGAAGGATCAAGATGCAATCTGTCTCGGCGGACGGTGTCCTCCGGACTGTCCAGCACACCGCTCAGCGCAGCGACGCGCGCCGCCGGACAGGCTGGCCAGTGGGCTGCTTCCGAAATGACCTCTCGTCGCCCTGCCTCTCTCGCACACGCACACGGCGCCCACTGAGTGCGAGTGAGACAGAGCGACGAAAGCACTCCCCGGAAGCAGCCCTCTGCTCCTCCGTGCTCGATTAGGGCGACGGCCATGCTCATGCGGCATGCAGCGCGGCATGCAGTGCGGGCACGAGGCCCTGGAGGCAGTGGCGGTGCTGCCCAGCCAAGCCCAGCCCTGACCCGATCAAAGCCTCGTGTGGGTTCGACTACTCGACTCGGCTTCGACTCCCGGTCGGCGCGCTGCATTTTTTCCTCCCGCCAGTGCTATAAATCACGCACTGCTGGCCCAAATTATGCATGGATTTTGGTGGGTGCGATCACGGGGTAATGACGCGTCGTCCTGGATGGCCGCCTTGACGGCCTGCCTGCCTGCCTGCCCCTTGATGCACTGCCCTGTCACCTCGGGCCACTACAGTTTTCTCGTTCGGTGCTGCCTGCCAGCCTGCCAGCCCCGCCTGCGCGTCATGCGTTTGACGGCCAGCCAATCAGCCAAACCGGCTGACCGCAGGACCGGGATGACTTGCAGCGGCAGTAAAAGAAGGCGACTGCGACCGGGACGGGGAGCCGGGCAGGGCGGCGCGAACGACACGGAGGCAGCGCACGCCGCGCGCCACAGTGTGCACGCACGCGGCCGTATGCTAACGAGCCCGGACGATGTTTGGCTAACCCTGTCTGTGTTTCTGTTGCAGCGGAGTGTCCACGGCCGGCAGGGGCGTGACGCCAGTGTACCTGCGCTGCTCGGCGGGGGCGCTGTCGTGGCGGTGGCCGCGGGGCGCGCTGCGCGTGCTGCTGCGCGTGGGCGCGGCGGGCCGCGACTTCCGCGCGTGCGTGCGGACGCGGGGCAGCGGCGCGCGCCTGTTCCTGGAGGGCCCGCGGTCGCTGGCGCCGCTGTACCCGGGCGGCCCCGGCGGCCGCGCGCGCCGCCAGCTCGACGGCGACGTGGAGGGGCAGCTGGTGGCGCCCGTGCCCGTCAGGTGCTTCTACTCGCGCCACGGCCAGGCCGCCCTGTACGTCGAGGCCAGCGAGCTGGGCGCCCCCGGCGTCGGCGAGCCCCACGAGGAGTTCGGCCTGGAGTACGACCTGGAGCTGCTGCCCCGCGGCGCCAAGTTCGACGATTCGCAAGGTGAGTCTGTCGCCCGCGTCGCCTTCTCAGAGGCGCACCCCGAAACCAGGACGGGCCTCATTCTAATTTTGACTCCGTTTGCCTCCAGACTGCCGACCGTGCACGTCCGACGAGATGGCGCGAGCCTACTGCACCAGCGATCTCGGTGAGTATCATTATAGCCAGCAGCGAGCGGCCGAACGGCAAGACGGCAAGCCGTCGCCTGATTGGCCTCGTACCTCGAGGCGAGGGGCGAGGGGCACCCGGGGCGGGGAGGGGACGGGGCGGCCCGGCCCGCTAATTTTTATCAAATTCGATTATGCAAACGAGCGGCGGGAGGCTGGAGGCTGGGCCGCGCAGTGGGCAGTGCATCTTTGCATATTATTCTCGCCCGCGGTGTATTATGAACTCATCTGAATCGAGCATGGGCGGGCAGGACGGGCTTTGATGCGTGCAGTGCGCAGCGCAGTGCCGTAGCCCTACAAGGGTGGTGCACTCACCCAGCAGGGGTCGGGTTCAACTCGCCTCAGCCTTTTATTTTTCCTGCCAGTAGCTTTTGCTCGGCGCGTGGTGCCGCGAAGGGCACAAGTGCAAGCTGCGCTGCCGCCGCCGCCAACCGGTCTCCGCTTTCTATTTGGGCAGGGCAGGCCGAGGCTGCCGCGTCCACGGGCCGCGTCTGTCCACACCTCAGCGAGGCCATTACCGGCAAGGCACCGGCCTGGCCTTCCACCGCCTTCCAATAAAAACATAAAACGCTCCTAGAGTGATAAGGCTTCCCCCTGGACTGGTCCTTGGACTCCTGGCGTCGTCCTGCGGCCTGCCGGATGGCTTGGACGGGTCGGGTCTCCTGCTGGATCTTTACTGGAAGCCTGGAAGCGGGCAGCGGCGGCAGGGCGGCAGGCTTCCTAGCCGCAGCCGCGCCTCTTGCGTTTGTACAGTTTGTACACACACACACGTTCTCGCTCACCGCAGCACCGCAGCGCGGCCAACCGCACATGAGGCCGGCCCGGTGGGGCCCCACACTGGCCCCACACTGGCCCCACACTGGCCCCACACTGGCCCCACACTGGCCCCACACTGGCCCCACACTGGCCCCAACACGACGAACCCGCAAGGCATTGGGCTCTCCGTTAGGATAGAACACCCCAACATTCCCGCCGGCGCGTCGCCGCGTCGTCGCACGGACTGCCTTTTAAATGTCAATTAATGAGGAATCGGCAGCGTTTCTCTCTCTCTCTTTCTCTTTCCCCGCGAGTCCGCGGCTTTGTCCCCACGCCCCGCGGCAGCCGCGGCAGCAGGCCGATTCCGTGCGGGGCTTTCCTCGCTCTGTCTCTCTCGCACTCGTGGGGCGTTCCGGCGTTCCGTGGCGCGAGAGAGTCAGAGCGACGAAGCACTGTTCGGAGCCAGTCTGTCGGGGCCCCCGCTGCAGCCAGCCAGCCCCGTGCACTGCTTGCAGCGCCGCAGCGCTCACCTGTTGCATTGTTTGGCCCCTTAGATGCTAATGCAAGTGCAGGTGGGGCGGGGCGGGCTGCTGCTTTACGAGCGCGGAGCCATTTTGAATAAGGAGCGAATCATCCTTTACGCGTCGCGGCGGAGCCTTGCAGTGCGGAGCCTCCTTCCTTGCGCATTGCAGCGCATTGCAACTACTGCGCGACGCAGGAGTCACAGAGCGCAAAGCAAACGTGCCCGCCCTGCGGCCCCTGCGGCCCGCGAGGCGGCAGTGCAGTGGCTTTGCAATTCAAAGGGCCTGGTGGCGATGGCGTGGCGGCAGGCTGGGGCTGGCGTGGCCGCGGACACGCAACAGCACGTCGACGGCCGCGGCGGAGGGTTCGGTTCGAGTCCCCGAAAGGTGGACGACGACTGGACGCGGCGAGGCCGCGACCCGGCGGCCTAATGGACGCCTCGTGTTGTGCACGCGTGTCCGAGGCCGTGTCCGAGGCCGTGTCCGAGGCCGTGTCCGAGGCCGTGTCCGAGGCCCGCGCCCCGGGAACACTTGTGGCTGCACGTGCGTTCGATAAGGCACCACACGGGGCGTCCGGCATGTCTTCTGTCTCGGCGGCGCCCCGGCCTGCCTGCTGCCTGCTGCGTGCTGCGTGTCCCCGCAACTCATTTGCATCAACACGCTGCGCGAGGCTGCGCGACGGGACAGGATCTTCTTCCTCCTCTCTCTCTCTCTCTCTCTCTCTCTCTCTCTCTCTCTCTCTCTCTCTCTCTCTCTCTCTCTCTCTCCTCTGGTCTCGGCGCGCGTCATTTTATTTTGCTGTATTTCGTTTTGTTGCCGCTTGGAGGGCGGGGTACTTGGCTTGGCAAAGCCTCTCCGGATTTTGGAAATCCGCCCCAAGGCGCGAGACGCGGCCGGAGGGGCGCGGCGTGGCGCGGCGTGGCGTGGCGTGGCGCGGGACAGGGGCACTGCCTCCAAATTAGGCGCTTTTAATTAAGAGGTGTCGGCGCGCTGCCCGGAGTGCCGCAAGTGCCGCCGGCCGGACCGAGGCTGCCGAGCCGAGGCCCCCTTAGAATGCAGGAGCAACGCGTCGCGCCGGCCGGGCCGGGGCGGGGCGGAACGGGGCGGTCGGCTTGTTACGGCGGGTCGTCTTCTTTTTGCAGTACTTTATTTCGGGCACGAGCTGGGGGCGTGGGGCCCGGCGTGGCCCCGGCGTGGGGCGGCTGGTGGCTATCGGCCGGACACGCCGGACGGACCGGGTTTTAATGGAGCCGGATCGAAGCACCCGGAGGCCCGGAGGCGGGCGTGGTGGCAAGGCGAGGCGGCAGGGCGTACCGCGCTGCTGGCGGGGCGTCCCGAACGCCCGGCACGGCCAGAACGCCCCTCCGGAGCACGCGCTGTTATCTGCCCCGTCGCACGCGCCGCCGCCGTGGCCGTCGAGGGCCTGCACCAGGCCTGCACTAGGCCTGCACCACGCCGAGGCCACGCTGCGGACGCCGCACGGCGCGGGGCGTCGCCCTGCTCTCCCTGATTTGGTAACGGGATGCGATGGCACAGCAGTGCGATCCCTGCGATGCACACGCCACGCCTCGCCTCGCCTCGCCCTGCACGGCGCGACGCCGCATGGCTGCAAAACGAGAAAGATGGGAAACGAAAACGAGAAAAAAAGAAACGGTGGAAAGAGAATCGGACTGGACTGACTCTCTCGCTGGAACTCGTTTTGCTGGCTCACTGCAGCGCTCCCTCGTCCCTTGCAGTCCTCTGCTCCAGGGCCTGTGGGGCCTGCAGGTCCTCCGGGGCGATCTGCTCCGGTTATGAGACGCCCCGCCCCACTCCACCCCGCCCCGCCGGCGTATGGAGGTCACTGCATTGTCAGTCGTGCAACACGCGAGGGGAGGGCTTGTTCGACGGCACTCCCGGAACATGTCACTGCGGCTGCTGCGGCTGCTGCGGCGGAGGCGAAAATCTAACCCGCTTTTTGTTTTGTTGCAGTTGCTCGTGGCTACATCCGCACCGTGGAGAACGACGAGGACCTCGAGGAGTCCCGGGTGAACGTGAAGCTGACCCGGGTGCTGCGGCGGCTCGCCGAGGCCGGCGTGGAGGGCGCGGGGCCGGGGCTGGGGCCCGGGCCGGACGCGGCCTCCAACGGCCTGGACGAGGACGAGGCCGTGTGGGTGCACGGCGACGAGTCCGCCACGCTGAGGATGCCGCTGCACTGCGGCGCCAAGCCCGGCCCCGGCGAGTACGTCTTCATGGCCAGGCGGAAGCTGAGCCAGCTCGCGCTCACGTGCGCCGCCAGCCTGGACAACTGGGTGCAGGTGGTGAGCGACGTGAACGCTCAGGGCAGCGCGCACTGCGTGCTGCGGAGCTAGCCTTGCCTGGCCTTGCCGCGCCGGCCGAGGGGAGGCCGTCCTGGTGCCACCATGGTGCCACCGCGCCCACTCTCAACATGGCGGCAGCACGGCAGCACCCTAGAGCCTGCGACTCCGAGCCGCCCTAGTCCTTGCCACTAGTCAGTGCACTGCGGCGTGGAAACCCCTCCAGCCAACCCCCAGCTACCCTCAGCCACCCTCAGCAAACTCTTTGAGGACTTCCCCACTGGTCTCTGCAACCAGCCGAACTCCAGACTGATTGATGCCTTGTTGCTGTATCTCTCTCCCTCCCTCCCTCCCTTTTCACTATTTGCCTTGTGTATTAAAAAATGTTGTGTAAAAGCAATCTATTATTATTTTTACTTTTCTTCAGGAAAACAAACAGAGCTCTGTTGTACTGTATTGCAGAAGATACCTTGCATTGGTGTTGAATCTGCATCGGAAGACATAAAGTGAGAGAGGTGTACAACAGTTTATTGTTAACGCTGTACACCACAACATAGTTTTGTAATTGTAGTAATAGATGTACATTAATTTTATTATTGTGACAGTTGGTCTTCTGTGATACTTTGGCTTTTGTGCTGGCTGGACTCTTACTTGGCATCAAAATGCCTTTGGAAATCGTCAGTGTTTTCATCTAGGAGCAAAAATACAATTTACATCTTTACTCTTTTGTGCAGAAATGTTCGTGATAAACTCTTGTTAAGTTTTAGGAATATAATGCTGTGGTGACTTTTTAACTAAAGTGTGTTCAGTACAGAAGCCAATTCAATTGCTGTAAATTGTTTAAGAACTGTCATGTACAGATGTTTATTTAACTAATTTGTTGTGTAAATTGTAACTAAGCTCATCCTCCAACGCCCTATTAAAATTTACATATTGTACAATTTTTATTGACAAGTGCCTGTAGAAATATTTGTGTGTAGGTCTTTCTGGGACGACATTTACCAGATTGTGGTATCTGTAGTTGTTACCGTAACTAATGAATGTGACACTAAAAATTAATGTTCTTGTTCAAATGCACATCTTTCAGACCAAGAAATCAAATGTATGTGACTAACTTCAATTAATATTTAGTTCTTAACAAAGAAAAAGAATTCTGTTAGTTTGTGAATTCATGGTGCCACATATAGTTTGCTGATGCTGAAAGTTTTGCCTAAGCTATCTTTTTTTTTAAATACAGGTAACTTTCATAGTTGCTCTTGTTTATAAAATTTTAAAAAATTTCAAAGTATTTTTTAAAGCACCTGCTGTATTTATTTATAAAGTGCTTTGTCCCATAGGATTCACAGATGCTCCTTAACATTAAAATTTGTAGTAATGGGTCTTCTGTATGTGCCATCTATCCATTCTGTTGCGAATCAACAGTTGGGTTTTCTTCTTCTCTTTCTGTTAATTTCTAACTTTGTTGCATTAAGCAATTTTGTGGAGAACTTCCCTGTAATTTAAAATAATTTGTTAGGTGCAGAGATGCGGCAACTGTGTTGTCACTCTCATCAGATTTTTATGTTCTCTCTTTGAGGGAAATGTGCCATGTTTAAAGTTAGCTTAGTGATAAATTATTGTACATAGTGGGCACTTGTGGTGTACATTTATTTAATGGCTATGGAGGTTGAATGTAATTTTATGAATGGATCTCAAATTTGCAATAGAGGTATAAGTCTTGAAAATTATATGAACAATTTTTCGACTGTTGTTTGTAGTAGTAGGGTAGCCTTTACATCTGCAAACCCTGATTTGTTCATTACAAATTTTGACGATTCTTTATGTTCTGAAAGCACGTTCGCTTTTACTGTGTTACAAATAATAAGTGCGATCCTGTTGAAAATCGCTGATATGTTGTTGATTTTGTTGATTGTGATAAATTGTTTAAGAATTGATATAGTAAAAAATATTAATATGAGTTTCAATGTTTTCCTTGTTACTCCCATCCTGCATTTGGTGAATTCGGATTCCTTTTTTTTACCAGTGTGGATGGGGTGCGGGCAAGCGGACAGTCGTAAAGGATCTCGACGCTCAGCCGTTCGCCCCGCCTCACCTCGCGTGCTATCATCCTGCATCTCGTCCTCGTCGCCGTCCCGTCCCGTGGCAGGGGGAGGGGAGGGGGAGGGAAGGGGGCTTGAGAGGTGCGAGGCGGTGTTAGGCTTGTGCCGGGCTTGTGCCGGGCCCTGCTGGACGCACAAAAAGACACCAAAGACACAGTGCCGCAGCAGTTCCTCGGAAGAGAAAGGGCCTGTCTGCTACGCACCCGTCCACCCCCTAGTCCTACAGCGTCGTCCAGGTCAGCATTTGCTGGAAAGACGAAGGCGAATAAGGCCTGCCTGCACTGCGCAGTGCTACGCAGTGCAGGGGCCAGGATAGGCAGCCTCTGCAGCGCGCGCGCGCACGTGTCGTGCGGGACAGCCTGCCCAGCACGGCGTCCTGCCGGGCCGGCCGGCCGTGTTGCTGGCGCGTGGGTTACAGTGTACGTAGTACTGCTCGTCGGACACGGGGGCACGTGGCGGTGGTAACGGATTGGCGTCGCCATCACCACCATGCGGCGCGCAGGAAAATCATTATTGGCCAGGTTTGGGCGGTCCGTATAATTTGGAACAGGGCGTCCGTTTCGATGTTCCAATGGCCGTAACGGGGCGACGGTCGCTGCTGGGCGCTGCGGGCCACAGCACCCGAACTTGGGGGGCTGCCGTCGGCTGCCCCCGGCGGTGTCGTACTGGTTTAGGGACCACCCCTAGCCCGCGGCAGCCCGGCCGCCTTTGGCCTTTATGACTCGTTTACTGGTTTACTGGCGGGAGCTGAGCGAGAGCGTCTCAGTCTCGGCGAGCGGGGCGGGGCGGCGGAGAGGTGTAGGGCCCAAGCGTCCGTGCAAGCAAAGGGCATTGGCAACCCGGCTGCCTGCCTCGCCGTACTGCCCCAGGCCGCGCCCCGGGCTACCGGGGTACCGGGGCGACGACCACGCCATACGCCCGTGCGGGCAGGCCTTCTGCACAGGCCGCGCTTTGGGTCCACGCCGCAAATTGATTTTGGTTGTAACGAGCTGGACGGGCTGGTGCTCGCGCTGGTCAGCGGGCACGGCACGGCGGCAGCAGCAGCCCACCGAATCAGGTCGATCGCCCACCAACCAAAGATTCGTTCTCTAGAATTTCGAACCCATTTGCGCCTCGTTTTCCGATTTTGTTTTGTCTGCTGCACGGCGCACTCGCGGGAGATCGAAGATCGAAGCCCGCGATATGGAATGAAACCGGCACCGTCGCTCCAATAAGGGACGTCATGTCCGCCGCCACCGCGACCGCGCACGGGCAAGACCGGCAAGACGACGGCCCTGCGCGGACGCGCCCGGCGCACAAAGGGGGCTGCCGTGCCCTGCCGTCCCGCCGAAAGTCGGCCCCGCACTTTTTCTGCCGGGAAAGGCATTCCGGGCGGCCGCGTCGCCGCGTCGCGTACTCCACTCACGTCCGAATCGCCTGCCTGGATGGGGCCGATGGGGCTGGGGGTGTCCATTAACATGATTCCATTCTGTCGTACGAAAGTCCGGTGTGGCGGCTGCTGTGTTGTAGTTGTTTTTGGTGCGGCCTCTCAAAGAATGTGGCCGAAACCCGCTTTGGGGACGAGCCCTCCCTCGTGGTATAGAATCCTCGTGGCGGTGCGGTGTGGTGTCGGAATTTCCGTTCAGAGCATAAAGTATTTTCGCGAGCGCCGGAAAGGTAGGCAACCCTTCGTCCACCGCACCAGAAGTGAACTATCTTCACGGGAAAGTCATTTTTTGTGGGATGGATACACCCCGCCGGGAAGGTAGACTACCCTCTTGGCTCGTCACAGGGAAGACATGCAAAGCAAGAATGCAGCATACAGCCACACCTGGGGATCGAACCTTGATCCTTTATCACAGCTGCCGCTTCCCCTGCGTTCCGAGCCACTTTTACGCACGTACACGCTCGACCCATAAGACTATGACCTGAGTGACCCCCCTCTGGGTACGCACCTCGGCGGTTCGGGCCGACACTAGAAGATGTGTGTTGCTTGAAAAGGGAGAATTAACTGCAACCCTTTATCACACTGAAAACCACATTTATTTTCATCTTTGGAACTCGTTCTCTACACTTTTCAACACCAACAGACAAGTTATAGTCGCTAAAAAAAGGGGGGAAACAGAAAACAGAATATCACAAAATAGTGGCAAGACAGCAATCTGGTCATGGACATAAGAGGAGGCTTGGCCAGAAGGCAATAAAAGATAAATAAACAATACAACAAGGTACGTTATTTCTTAACAATTGATGGAATACCAATTGATTTTCATACAAAGGGTGAGGAAGCACAGGTAAATGTGGTACTAAGCTGAACTGACTAGAAGAAAGACATCTGAGAGTCCCTAATATTGTTTTAAGATACTAATTTGTAGTTTGCCCATCACCAAGACACATCACAACTATTTTGAATATGAAAAGGCCCAAAACAATCTGATGATTGGCAGACTTAATTGAGACCCGTTCTAAAAAGTACACACAACACTAAGCTCCCTCCCTTTGGCTAAAGGGCTAATTTAAATTTGATCCCATAGCCTCTGATTCACATTTCAAAGATACTAGTCCTCAATGCAAGAGATCAGAATTTCACAAAATCAAATTCTTCACAGTCTTATTTGAAAAATTAAAAAAAGGAGGGATAAATAAAATACAATAAGGTCCTAATTCTGATCTCTCTATTCCACAGGAAGATGATTTTTAAGGTTGATTATTCCCTGTTTGAAGCAACATCCAACTATTAAGCATGAACATTAATAGCACAGACACCATTTTAAGCATAGAAAGGTAAGTGTTGAATTTGTGTCACAAGAAGTTACATGTAATAGGCTTTCTAAATAATGCACATATCATATAGCTCCACATACAATAGAAATAATGGAAAGGCAGACAAGTCAGTCGCAGTAACACTAAAACAATCAGTGAGGTCTTCTACAAAAGAAAGATATAGAGAAGAAGACAACATACTCCAAACCATTTGTCAATGTAGAGAAAAGATAATGAATAAAATAAACAAGTCTTGAAGTTAAGTGAACTCAAAGTAAAATTAGTAGCATTTCTGACATTTTTCACACGAAACAACCCTTTAGCAGAGCTACACATTGGTTATTCTCTAGGACTCTAGAACTGCTCTACACGAAAGACATTGACATCAAACTAAGTTAGTTATTTAATACCCAGAAATTACTTCAACATGTGTAGCTGGCTATGGCCTTGTACACACTGCTAACACACACACACACAAACGAAAAAGTTAAGAAAGAAACAAACAACATCACATTAAACTTAAAGTATGTGAAAAAAAAACACCAAATAAAAATGAATGTCTTTGAACTTGGACTTCCTAATGTGTCTTAAAGAAGTTATTGGTGATGTTCTTATTCAAGATCCAGGCACAATAATACAAAATCCTGCCCAAATCTGAACAACAGGAAATATGTTTAAAGAGGGGACCCACTAGTAATACTCACAATAGAAAACTATAAACCGAATTTTTCTGAGGACTGAACTCAATACTTCAAAGAAGTCGAATAAGGTAACTGGAAAATATTTTGCATTCTAAGGTCACCAAATACTATTGAAAATAAAAAATTTCCTGGACAGAATACTGATATTAAAATAATTAAATCTCCCCCAATAATAACAAACCACAGCAATAAATTATTATCCAATAGAAAAATATCTTCAAAAAATCAAGATTTAAATGAAGCATGTAAAATACACAGCTTAAGTTACCTAGCCACATTAGGTTCTAGCCCAATGTAATATACCATATGCCAGCTTCATCATCAAAATGAAACCAACTGTAGATAAATCTATCAAAGAACAAATACAAAATCTCTTTCTTAATTAAGAGTCCAAGAAAACCCAATTTTCACAATTCACATACTACGCATTAATACATTGATCACATAAAATAGAGAAACAAGATGCCAATTCAATTTGGCAAAGAAAACAAAACACATAACAGTTCAAAATATTTGATTAGTCAATTGCAACAAACAACACAACACATTAGTTAGTGACACCCTCAAGTATGAAAATGAAACATCCAGGAAGCACGATACTGTAACTGGTTACTGAAGTATCACAGAAAAAGTTTTTGGAGACTTGTAAGCCTGGACAAACAAAAGTAATCGGAGGTAAAACCAAGATTGTAAGTTAATTTGTTTGAGCTTAGGAAGCTGATTCGTATTTTCATTGCAACAGTAACAAAAAGGAGTTCAAACAATTTAAATAAGGTCTACAAGCTAAATCACATCTACCATTAAAAAAATCACAGGATACGAGACAACTGCTCTTCTGTGGCAAGTTCCACATGATCACTGGAAAATCATCACAGGCTTGTTGCTAGATAAGCCATTGAGGAAGAGTTAAGTACTGAGACAAATGAATTTTAATTCAGGGCCCAAGTAAAATGATGCACCATTCAAGTTGGGATTTGAAACAAAAACCTTCGGTGACAAAATTATTCCCAAATGAGAAGCCACAACAGTTTCATACATCACAACATAATTTTGATTCTATTTATTATTAGGCAGGGATGACATATTTTTTGTCTTAAACAGATATGTCAGTATTGGACAGAAGTATGAGACAAATTTGTAACAGGCATAGCAAGATTCATGATGAGTAACTTACAAACTGAGTCTATGGTTTAAGCCAAAGCATGACTCCAGTTGCACTCCAGTTAAGCCAGGATAAATATCCTTACTGATCCTGAGTTTACACTAGAGGGGGGGGGATGGAACATAAAATAAAATAAATTTTAGAGAAAGAAATAATAGCGACTTTCCTTAAACTGGCAAGTGCGGATTCATGACAGGTATAACAATGTCATCCATATTTGGTAACACCAATATTTTCTGAAAATTAAATTAAAAATTAGAAACATGAGTAAGGTGATTTACAAACACTGCTTCATGGTGAAAAGAGAAGAAGCATGATGTCAATACCAACCTGAAACTCTTGACACAGTTTCTGCTCAATCCAGTTGGAAATATGATAAAAGTTAACCTGACGCTCACCAAGAGTTGGATGGGCTGATAGCCATAGCTTTGGATTCCCATGAAAGCCATACCTGTAAAAATCAAAACAAAATTAATAATTTTTAAAGAAAACTACTCAGATTTTTTAAATTTAGGCTTGGGGTTAAAACACAACTAACCAAAGTCTATCTGATGGTGGAGGTGGAAGATTGACTGCCAATGTCCCAACCAATCCTTTCAGTTCAACTGACAACATAATACGAGTGTTTGAGACACCTTCCATTGCCTTCTTTATGTATTTCATTTCAGTAGCTTGTTGGAAGTACTTGGAATTAGCAATTCTGTCAACCATTCGTAATATTTTTTTGCCAGCCTTTTTGCTTGATGCGTTGGCAGATGGGCGGTGTGACCTGAGAAAAAAAAGTAATTGTTGCATTATTTGCACAAAAAAAGTGGAGAGAGGGGGAGTTGCTTTGTTGCTTACCCATCTTCAGTATTAATGCTACTTGTGTCATCATCAGAAGAAGATTCTGCCGAGTCGTCCAAATCACTATCAAATACAGGAGACCGGCTAAAGAAGATAGAAAGGGTAAAAAGAAAAGAAATTTAATTAAAGATTTAATTTACAAGTGGTATCTGTATTAATCACATTTTGGGATTGAATGTACCTTGATGAAATCTCAGATGTAGCAAGAATCGGATACACCTCAGGTAGATTTATTGAAGATGAAGACGAAGAAACCAGTGAAATATTGTCTTCTGGAGTACTGCGCTTCAGTTTCATTAGATTAAGCTTAGACTCAATGGTCATTCGGAAGTTCCCTTGGTATGTCATATCTAGTTCCACCCACAGCCCACGAACATCCAAAGAGGGCTGAGAAGCTCTATGGAACACAGGGACAGTGTTTCCCAAGTCCAATTCTGTGATGGTGAGTGCTTCCATGAAGTAAGGTAACTGGAAACATGACAATCAATAGTAAATAGTGGATGATACAAATAAAATTAATATTTAATGAATTGTATTTACCTTAAGGGTACTTAATTTCTTCTGCAACCTTTGATGAATTCTTCCCCGCCATAAGGGACTACGCAAAAGATCGAAACAAATCCTGCCAATAATAGCATTAAGCCATGACATTGGTAAACCATGTATCACAGCTTTCTGTTCCTCTTCCTCAATCATTGATTCTATGTGATCCCTATCATGATCCTTATCCTTCTCCTTGTCCTTTTCTCTGTCCTTATCCTTTTCTTTTTCTTTGTCCTTGTCCTTTTCTTTAGCCTTTTTATCTTCTTTAACTGATGGGTGGTGCTTATTGCGTGGAGGATACATCTTATGCTAAAAAAATATTATTATGCAAATTTTTAAATCTGTTTACTGAAATATGAAATTACATGTAACATAATCAATCTCACCTCAAGATAGAGTTGCTGCATGTAGCGCATATACTCCCCCATGGTCACCAAAGCCTCCTCCGGTGTAAGCTGTGGTAGCTCTCCTCCTATAGTTGGAGTAGGAGCATTACTTCTCTGAGGTGTAACAGGGAGAGAATGAATTTCATTTTCTCTGACAGCTTCAGCTAATCTTCTGTACCTAGAAAACAAAGAGGATTCTCAAAATGAATACAGTACTTTGAAATGCAGATCAATGTTGGTGCAAGTCAGTCAGCCAAACATACCATTCCTCTTTTTCTCTATCTGCTCGGGCAAATAGGTAAAGGCAGTTTTGTGAAGTCATATCTGAACTGATGACACAAAATGACTCATCGTCAATATCACTAATGTCTTTCTCAGTAGGATCTATGAAAAAATACATCATAAAATTAAGCCAGAAAAATGATTAGCTCATACACTTGGCAGACATTGCACGTACCTGATTTCCCTTTTGATGCTTTATTATCCTCATAGCTTTTGTCAGTATCCTCCAGGTTTCCTGATTTATGAGATTTCTTTTCAGACTTGGAGGTCTCTTTCTGAGGTTCTGCTGAAAGGAGTAGAACCTCAAGTGAATCGGTGGAGTTAGAACCTTTTGCAAATTTGGCTGTGGTCAGGCATGAACTTGAGCGAGTTTGTCGTGAATCTTTCTCATCCTTCTTCACAAGGTTCTGTTCCTCTCCACTAAAACTTAGATCATCTTGATTAAGAGTGTCACATTCATCACACTTAATTAGGCAGATTGGGTACTTCTTGCTCCATTGTCTGTAAAAATTCAAAAAGGTCAAAAAACATTTGGGGCAATAACACTTAAAACCTCACTCATTATTTCTCAGACACATACCTTCTTCTTGTAATACCTTCAGGTAAGAGTTTGACCTGCCACCCCCTAATATCAAATATACGCTCATCTGTGAACTGCACACTTCTGATTGGGGCTTCATTCCACATTGCTCGTTTTGATACTTTAGTTCTTGTGTGAGACAGTGCCAAGCAAGAACCATCCAATCTCACATGAACGGATTCAGTCATGCTGATGTGGTAAGACTTTGTGTCATAAGTACCATTCAGCTCATTCATCCACCCCTGGAAATACAATACCAAGGTATCTTACTGACAATTCTCAAACAAAGTATTTTATTAAATAAATGATACTATAGCTGATTTGAAAAGTATTTCACCTGGAAACTATCAGTAGGAAATATTTCTTTTGCCGCAGGAACCTGAAGCACTGGTAAAGAACGGTAGTCAGGAATTTCAAAAGGCTTATTGCCCATGTGCATGCCAGCAATCCCAGGTCCTGGAGTAAGAAGTGTCTGTTTTTCTTCCTGGACTGAAAGGACCAGCAGAATGCCAACCAATATATGAACAAAAACTGATGAAAGTGAAATGGTCCATTCTACACCAAGTAGGCAAGCAAGTAGGATGACAAATCTACAAGAGAGAGAAGGGTAAATTGAGTTATACTTGTGAGGAACATTGTTCTTATTAAGTCAAATTCAAAATCAAAAGGCAAACAAACTTGTGATTGAAAAGAATGCATTTGAAGCTGAGTTCTTGTATTTGTTCTTGCCCTTGATGCATATTGCTCAGAGTTGTTCCAAGAGGGGCTGATGAAGAGCGAGGAATGCTGCTGGCATCTTCCCAAGGTTCCTCCAGAGCCTCCACTCCAGACTCAACATCATCATCAGTTTCATCACCATCCGCTGCATACAGAGCACTTGGAAAAATATAGAAGCTGATATAAGACAAAACTTTTTCCGCCCCTCCAAAGTATTATAACAATCAAACTGCAACACAATGAAATACCTGCTCAAAGAAGAATTAGACCGGGAGTCTACACTAACTTTCTTCCTTCTATTTCGAAGTTCAGCCATTTTGGGTCTGAAGCGGGATCTTAATGAGGTGGCACGCTTTTGTGGAGAAATAGAGGAGCCCTCATGAACCAAGGGCACAGAACCTGCAATGTTAAATATAAAATAAAAATCCTGCCAAACTTTTGATTTATTTCACAATTTTTTTTTATCCTTACCTGCTCGACTAGACTTTGCAGCACCTTTATCCTCCATGGATTTAACTGGTGTAGTCGGACGCGAAGTTTTAGGTTTCTCTTCATCATTGTTCCGTTCTCCAAGAAACTTGTAATGCCATTTTCCACTACTTTGGTTATTTTTCTGACCAATAGGCATGGTAGAGGGAGTTGTTGGGGTGGTAGATAAACTTGATAGTCCAGATACCCCACTGAGTTGTGATACAGAATCTGATGTTGATAAATTATTGCTTGGAACTTGATTAGATTCTGAAGATGAGGCTTCTTCAGAATCACTGAAACTGGTGTTTTCCTTTAGAGATTGATTTAGCTTGGGAGCCTCTCCCCCTTAAAGAAAAAAAATGCAGAAAATTCAAAACACAAGAAAGCAAAGAAACCTGAATTCATGATAGAAAAGCACATACGTTGGCGATCGCTTTTGATTTCTTCTACAGTTCGACTTATTTTTCCTCTGATATCTGTGAATAGGCCCCAGCCACTATTGTGACCTAAGAAAATTGAAAAAATTACGCAAAATATAAACAATATTTATCTTGAAACAATTTTAGAGTTAAACATTGATGTTAAGAACCTGGAGTATCAACGATGCCAGTATCCATACTACTTGACCGCTTGTTGAGACTGCCAGTGCTGAGACTAGTATGAACAGGTGAAACGTCCCCTGAAGCTACTCCACTATTTGTTTTGTGGTGAAGGCGCCCATGCTTCGGACTTCGGGGTGGTGCAGTCGGTGGTGTGACTGACAATGTGTCTGAAACAGAAAGTGGTAACAGAAATAGAAATAGAATAGAAATGAGTGAAAAACAATTGCAAGTCAAAATGAGATGCAAGGTTCAATACAAATACCATTTTTAGAAGGGGAAGTGTTTTCCTTCTCCACCGTTTCTTCTTCAATTTCAGGATAAATCTGTTCTATCTCATCTTCACCAGCATGGAAACGGAAAGTTGGCACTGATGTGGACATAGGCTTGCCTAAAATAAATGGGATCAAAATATTAAAAGGCAATGTTAAATTTTAATTGGGAACTTATTTAAAGTGTATCTAGAGCTGGCAAATATGATATTTATCTGTTGGTATAAGTGTTGTAAATGCAGCAACAGTGGGAGGAGAGTTCCTTTCATTCCTTTTAATGAGATTTGATGAATTCCAGCTACTGTTAGTTATTATCATCATTACTTTCAGATCAGGTAAATTCAAGAATTTCTCATAAGACATGAACATGCAAAATAGCCCAAATGCAGAAGGAAAAGGAACAGAGGAGTGAAGAGTGATATTGGGGTCCACCTAGTTAGACTAAAAGCAAGACTCTACGATTTTTTTAAAGAAATAAATTCATAACAATTTTAACAGAAATTTACCTTTCAGCATGCCTAGGGACACCTTGCTAGCAGTACGCTTCCGGTCACTCATATTGGATTAGTAGAGAGCACAACACTAAGTGTGGTGATTTAATTGCTAGTTAGTACCAGTTCAGTACAAGCAAAAGCAAGGCACCATGAAGTCCGATAAACTCCTGTCTTATGAGGAAGAGATGATCCACACCTGATGCCCACAACAGATAAACACGCACACTTTCACCAGAGACATAGGAAAAATGGGCTAAAGATAGGATTCAACATGCTTAGTGAGAATGAGGATAGTGGTAATAGAAAACCAAAGCTTCAGATAATTTGAATTTCTAATATTTCTCCACAATGTAAAAACCCAACTAGCCAGTAAAGGAAAAAAATGAATTTCCCCATAGATTAGATCCTGCAACCAGAACCTCCCTGCAGTTTCAAGAAACAAGATAGGGAAAGAAGGGAATGAGTCACAGATAGCACATATGTAAATGGTTTTTCCTCTTACCGTGAGATTTTGCTTGATCCATGGTTTTGTTCACCTCTTCTAATGCTTCAATAGCATTTCTGACAAAAAGAAAAGAGAAAGCAGAGTGAAAGCAGTTTTCCCAATGGTGTAATGTTCCTCATTGTGGAGGAAACCAGAACCAAGACCAAGTACATACACAAAGACTATGCTGAGGTTAAGAATTTAGAAATGACACAACAAAAATATAAAATGTACCACTTCTCCACACGAACTATAGTAAAACGGAGGAATTTCAGACGGGCAAAACCAGAACAGTAAGAGAGACAATAAATTTCGATGCAGTTTTCTATGAACGTAGATAAGAGGAAAGAAGACCCAAGACTATTGCTAGATAAGACTCACGGTATCAAAGCTGCACATAACACAATTCTCTGGCAGCATTGCTCAGCAGAATATCCTCGACCAAATTAACTGTCAAAGAAGAGTCAGAATCTGGTTGCAGTTCACGTTTTCTCGTTTGGTGCTCGCTTACATACTGCGCGATTACAGCAGAAACACAGCAGAACACAACAAGCACAGAGCGAGCGGCGGCTGACGACTATTCTCAGACGTTCTGCGAATATGGCTATGTGCATACTGCTGGAGAACGGAGAACAGAAATTAGTTCCTCCACGGTCCCGCAGGTTTTAGTAAATGTGGAATCATTTTGATTATAATTTATCGTATAAGCATGCGATGTAAGAAAAATCACAATCAACCTCAGATTTGGTCATGAAGCATTCCCGGTTTTGCATCTCCACAAGCAGACGACGCGCCGGTTGCCCAACTATTTCCCCCCAGACCCTCTTTTTACTCTAGGATCGAGAAACTTAAGGAGAGTGCACCATTGCAGCTTACACCATTCTACGCTCCAGACTTTCTTTTTCATGCCATTAAACTTCATTTTAGGGATCAATCAATTGATTTTAGAGAAATTTCGAATAAACTTTGCCGATGAGGGATGAGGGACTACTTTTGGAAAGGACAGTGTCAGTGTCGTCTGCACTGCAGGCAGGAGGCTGTGCAAAATGTGCTTTTCATTCATGGGTCGATATGTTTTATTTCTTTTTTAAGAAAATGATTAGGTTGAAGTTGAGCCTTTTTATTGGAAGTCACGTAAGTTTTTCTTTCTGAAAACTGTGAACTTTGTATACTTCTTGATACTTTTGTGTGAAGTCTCATATAATTTGGTGGGCAATAACCTTTTCACTGTCCAATGTCCAATTGACATTGTTAACTGACCTTCTCTGCCCTGCCACATTAATTTCCATTCCTCATTTGGTCTTGCTTTACAAGAAAGTTCCATTTTCAGTTATTCAAATTGTCCATAAGCAGTTAAATGAGTTTTCTTTCAAAACTTAATGTTCTTGCCAGCCAGATGAACTATCTGTTGAAGGAAAAGATGAAATGTTCTTTGAAACAATTTAAATTTATGCTTTTGACATGCATTTTTCAACTGCAGGTTTAAGCTGCTGAATTTCCAGAATGTTGCTTACTCTATACTACATGGCTGCCACATGGTTCCAAGCATGGAGACTGAGCTCCATCCGAAACAAAGTGAATGAGATTCTTACACATGGAGCTGGCTTAGTTCTCTATCAGGAGCCAGACGTATCTTCTGCTGCTCAACAGGGTGGATCTACTCGTAAGTTTAACAGAAGATACATGTCTTGTTTTTACATACTATAGTCCCTGGATCACTGGAAGAGAAAAATGTGTCTTTGCAGGGGTATGGAGTCAGTTTTTACGTGGTGTCAGCTCAACCTTATGTGAAAACGAACATGAGGCAAGAGTTGCTGATTTGCTCTGGTATCATGATTCCAAGAGAGTGTGCTCCATTCTGCCTCAGGTTCGAATCTGATAACTTGTCCATTATGAACCGCTCTCATTATGAAGCACTGGTCAGGCCTAAATTAACCTTTTTCGCTTTCTTCTGTTATCAGCAATTCATTGATCTATCTCCATGGATTGCCTTTCCAAAAGAGTCTACTCTCTTTCCAATTGAATACTCACAGCAGAGTTCTGTTATATTATCGACTGAGTGCAGAGTCCACTTGCTGATTGAAGCGGAGTACCGTGCTGTTTTGGATACAAGTAAAGTACACCGCTGTCAGGTACGAAACCCACATAATACAAACTTAAAATAAAAAGTCTTCATGCTCTGTAACCTTCATGTTATTTTTGTGATTTAGTTGGAGCAGTTTGGCATTTTCCAAGCATGGCTGGCAGCAGATACTTTTGGATTAATTCTTGAAACAGATGTTGAGCACTTGGTGAACTTATGTGGCTGCTTGATGGTCAATAGACTTGCATTTCACCCAAATCTTGAAATGACTCGAGTACAGAGTAAGTGAGAGAGATCCCCTTCAAATAAATATAAAAATGAAATTTGATGAAATTATTTTGTCTCTTCTTTGATGCAGCTGTTGTTGTTCGAGGAGAACCTTGTAAAATTCATCAATATCCTCAGAGTCTTAGAGGTAAAATAATTTATTAGTTTTACGTAGTTTGAGACAAGGCAAGAGGAGAGGGTGCTTATATTGCTTAGTTGATTCATCTTACTGTATGTTTGCTCATCCTTCTTTCTTGCTTCTGCACATTCCCTCAGAGCCACATATTTTATAGTTTGAGACAAGTTAATTAAGTTTCAAACATATGTTGGTCCAAAATTTTTCAGGTTCGGAAGAACAAGATGATGCAAGTGGTGCATCTTTCATGGAGCAGTTGCAGTATGTTACTTGTGCTGCTCAAGATGCTGCACTCAACAGTTGTGAGGTAAAGTTCTAGTGCTCAACTGTGTGCATATTTCAGCAGTATATATTGTTGTCAAAATTTATCAATTTTGGAAATTTGTCTCGTTGAAAGGTTCCTATTGATGGCCAGAAGGATGTCCTTATCATAGCTGGATCTTCCGATACTTTGTCGAACATTTTGGATGTCGAAGATGAAACGGATGACTTTCCAGATGAAGCATCTCAATTGCAGACTGATTCCTGCTTTTCCAAACACATAAACCATTTGGAAGAGCCCTGTGTACGAGTTGCATCTGCAGGGTAGTACTTCACCTGACATTCTTTTGTGAAATATTTTTCCTTGTTACCATTTTATTTATTCTTTTCCCTTATTTCGCAGTGGAAGGAGTACTGACTCATTTTGTTCCCAAGACTCACTCAGTGCAACATTATCTTGTTTGCCCTTGACACCAAAACCATCACCTAATCGGTCAAGCTTCTCAGCAGCTTATTCAACCCTCTCTTTGTCTTCAATTTCTTCTACTGTTACAAAACCTCCCAATGTTCTCATATATTCTGACAGCACGGTAGTGCAGGATAATGTAATGAATGTGCTTAAAAACACTTTGCATAGACATAAGTAAGTATTCTTAAAGATGGCATCATATGTTGTTTATAGCAGTATATTGCATAGAGTTGGAATTTTTTTCTTTCAGGTATGTAATTTACAGCATGTCTAGGCAGTCACTTTTGTCCAACCCTTGGATGCAAGGAGCAAAGTTGCTTGTTATCTGTGGAAGTGTACCTGATTCATTGGCACCAATATTTCTCTCCTACATATTGAATGGGGGTCGGATATTGTGTCTCTGCTCTGACTTCCTTCATCTAGTTTTGCCAACTTTTCGAACTGCTGAAGTCCGTCAACATGAGCTCGTTCGTTTCTCCTATTCAAAATGGAAGAATGTGCCTTTGATGCACCATGTTTTCTGCTATCAAGCATCTCCTGTGCATACACGATTCCCCATTGGTGATCCCAAGTCTGCGTCATCTAAGAACACTGGGTAAGTGATATTTCATGGGAATATGTGTTGTGTGCTTTTATTCTGTCCGTTGTGGAGGTAGATACATCACAATAATTGTGTTCTCTCTTAAATCTCTTACGTTTCTGTTCAACTACTCTGCTCAGAAGTGGTAAGCCTCCTGCCACACCAACATCAGTAGAAGTGTTGGATTCGGAAAATCGGCTCCATACATTGCAAGTCCAAGTACTAGGAACAGAGGAAACATGGCAAACTCCCAGCCTCTTGCTGGCAACAACTGGATCAGGACCTGGAGCTGGAAAAATTGTTTTCTCACAGGCAAGAGTTTGATATGTGTTAATATACATGCATGCTTGTTGGTATGATGGGAATAGATTAACTGTATTTGTATATTTTGTATTAGAGATTGCTTATTCAGGCTAAAGTAATCATAAAACAGTTACAGTGTATATCGCAAATGTTATCCAGGGACTAGATTTTTCTTGCACATGGAAATGAGCACTTATTAATGGATGTACGTGTGTAAGGGGGCTAAACGGTGGGTGACAACTGAAACACCGCACTCGGATTTCTAATGGGCTGCATCAAATATAGTTTATAGAATTTTTGATCAAAAATTATTTTGACGCCACTCATATTAGGCCTTGTAAAAATTCAGCTGAAAAATCCTCTTTTATCAATTTTCATTCAACAAAATCCCCATGTAACAGGTACATCTGGAGGTGAATACTTGGGAGGCATACCAAATTGAACCATTGCTGAAAAACATGGCGAGTTATTTATTTACAGATTCAGTACTTGGTTTTGATTCATTATTTTAATTATGCTTTCAACGGTTTGAATGCTGCTGAGTATGGGCCATGTCTCAATTATCTTCTGCAATATTATTTTAGGCAATTAAATTTCAGCAAACTAAATTATGTGGGTTATCTCCTAATATGAATGTTGAATGGTAGTTATGTTTTACATACTCGCTTTTGAAATACCATTGGGTTTCAAACTCATTTATCTTTACTATCATATGCCTTTTTTGTGACCTTCATGAACATTGCTCATTTTTTATTTGCACTTTGTACTTAGCCAAGCTTTGGATGATTTCTATTAAGTGGTCTTTGAGATGCACTTTCACCTTACCACTTTGTAACTTGAATTTGTTGCACTGAAAGCACTTCTCTTTTCCTCAGCATTCACTCTGAAACACCGAAATTAAAATTAACATTTTATAATCTTTCCTTAGGTACATCTAGAGGAGGACCCATCTCAATATGAAAGTGAAGAGAGAAAATACTCCACGCTACGTCAGAGTGATGGAGCTCGCCGAGAAATACTGAGAGACCTTCTTGTAGCCCATCTTGATATGGAATGTGGAGACAGTGCTAAAACTTCAAGTATGGGTCACACACAAGGGTACTTCCTTGGTCGACATGAGGTTTGTTTTAAAACAAGCATAAGTCCTCCACCCCCGCTCTTATTTTTTTTAAAGGTCAGGTTTTGTGATTAAATTTTATATTATTTCAGTTGAAGCAAGAATTCATGTCATCAGTGAAGAGCCGAATGAATGGGAACTCCTTAAAAAATGGTGACCTGGAACTTCAGTTCTGTGGGAAAGGAGAGAAGCCTCCACCAGCCAGTGCTCGCCTTCTTCCCATTCTATTGCATTCTTGTCCGCCTTCATTCTCTACTGTCGAGTACTTTGATGTCAGTTCAGTACAATAATATAAGGCAGTGCCGCTTTTTCACTCAGGCTGTCACATATTTTTAATATCTCTTCCTTTTTGTTTTCTTCAGAATTTACAAACTGAATGGCTTGGTCGTTTGGTTATCTACTCGGAGATTATGGGCAGCTCCATGAACGTGACAGGATATGACCAGCTGTGGCATGGCCTTGTGGTCATCCCACGGCAGCAGCTAAACGGGCGCGGACGCGGGGGCAATGTATGGATCAGCCCTGAAGGATGTGCCATGACGACCATTCATTTAGTGATTCCACTCTCGTCACCTCTTGGCCTTAGAGCGTCTCTCATTCAGCATGTAGTGGCCACGGCAGCAGTTTCTGCCCTTGCCAGCATCCCTGGTCTTGAAAAGGCTCTAAATTTACATCTGAAATGGCCTAATGATATTTATCTTGGTGTTGAAAACGAGCTTATTAAAATTGGTGGACTTATTGTCTGTTGTTCTAATCGTGGATCTAGCTTGGTTTGCAACATAGGTAAGACTTGTCTCATATTCTCAATTTACACACAGCAGCTCAAAATAAAATTTTGATCTTCACTTTGTTATTTGCAGGGATTGCTGTCAACATTGACAACAATGATCCAACAACTTGCATAAATGAACAGATAATGCTCCACAATGCACGCTGTGGAAGTAAGATACCTGCTCTCTCACTGGAAAAGTGGTTGGCCATTTTCTTCACAGAACTTGAGCGGATCTTAATGCTGATGCAAAACAATTCAGATAAACAAGTTTTGGATCTTTATTACAAATTCTGGCTACACAGGTATATCATCTTCAGCTGACACTCAGATGAAAGGTATTTCTTTTCTTCAGTCACCTAATTTTTCATGTTCTTATTACAGTGGTGCTGAAATTGTGGTGCGAGATACATCAGGAAATGAGAAACCAGTAGTTGTCCAGGGACTTGATGAGTTTGGTTTTCTGTCAGTTCGAGAAAAAAATGGCAAAGTATTTAGTGTGCAGCCTGATGGTAATACTTTTGACATGTGCGTTGGATTAATTGCCCCTAAGTAGATAGCCACCTTGTGTGTTCATTTATTGGATTATTGGAGTTACTCTTCTAAGCAGACTGAAATAATTCATCATCAAACCCTTTCAATGAGACTTGATTTGTTTTGTTTTTTAAATAGACTATTTATTATGATTTCTTAGGTCTTTGTGTCTTCTATTTGTGTACCTTAGTTTTTATATTCATGATTTAGTCATAAACTAGCCTAGAAAAAAGCAAATGTGGTCATGAAATTGTTTACTAAAAAATCATTCCATTATGATTCCATATATTTATGTTTTTGTAAAGTCTTTGCTTATGTTGCTCTTTATTGTTGTTATCCACTGGAATAATAAATACTGCATTGATAGAAATTTGTGTAGTTTTATTCTTCATTCCTGAGACAAACATTTCAACAATGTCTTGTTCTCTGCATATTTAATTAATACAGTAAATCACAAATATAATGTTACAGAATGTAAAGTGATCTATACAGCTAGAACTTGTAGAAAGCATACATAAAATATAGCAAATTTTAAAAAGGAAAACACAAAACAATAGGATTATGTATGAAACATACGGAGTAAGCAAGTAGTAATGACACTCATATAACGAGCCCAGAGGGACTTCAAATCATTTTCTTGAAATACATCAAGCTCGTGAGCACTGCTTGTGTAGACAGACAAAAAGTTAGTCAGGTCACTGTGAGACCAGTGAGCTTGTCGCCATGGTTCTATACACCTTTCAACCAAATCCACAAATAGGTCCCTGCAACATTCAAAAAGTCAGCATAAGACGAGTGAAAATTGCAAAATAAGAACAAGATGAATTTTTGGAATAAAATATTACTTTAGATCTTTCGTGCGATGAAGGTTGCATGCTATGCCCACAATAGAGCGTGAATAGGATCTAAAGTTCGATTCTAACTCTTGATATGAGCGTTCCAGAAGTTGAGGTTTAAGGCGACTGCACACCAGGCTGTAAAACAAATGGAAGATATAACCAAACCTCAAGCCACTACATCACAAGCAACTGAGACATTTCACTTACTGTTTGTGTTCTTTTTCTTTCTCTAACAACACCCTAAATTCTCGAATATCTAACAAAAATTCTCTGTCTAAATCAGTATCATCATAGTCCTGTTGGGAATCTTTGTACGTCCAAGTAGACATCATTGCCTGGGCGCAGTGGCAAAAATCAGGAAAAGTAAGGTATTGAAGCTTTCGTTTTCCAGTTTCAAACCTCATGGATGCCAAAAACACAACAGCACCATAACGCCTAGGGAATGGAAGGTGTTAAAGAGACAAAAGATAGGAAATGCACAAAATGGATGCAATGCCATCAATACCTTGCAAGAGGCTCTGGGAGTAGAAAGAGTTTGCAAACATTCTTTACAACAGATCCTTGCATCTCTTCAACAGTTTTGAACACCCGTTTGACATTGTCAAACTGGCGCCTGAAATCATAAACAATAGCTTTGAGAAGGAAGGAGATTGAGAATTCAGTAGTAACTACTCCTTCAGGATTGGTTGATACAAACCGACATGACTTTAGCTGGACATGTGTCTTCTCACTAACTTCATCTAAGTCCTTCCGGTGACGTGAAGATAATTTCTTTCCTAACAGCTCACGAATGACGGCATCATCAAAAGCATAGTACCTAAAATTTTTAAGGCAATCTGTTTATCAAGGTTCATCAACCGATAGTTTGAAGTTAAAAACTGAAATTGCACTGACTTTTCGATAAGAAGTCCACGGGTTTGGGGTTCAATCTGAAAGGCAAGTTGTTCGGAGAGCTTGGGTGGGTTGTGAAGTAGCTTCTCTAGCAGACTGTAGGTTCGATAGTGATCCAATACGTCAGATGCGACTAATTCCAAAGTAGCTCCCGTTTGATGGACGACACCTCCCTCCTGGAGGCTTTTAACAGCCTCCGAAGCTGCAGCAAAGATGGAGACGGAAGAGTGTTATCATAAAAGGAAACATCAAGGCGAAAGATATAGTTCCAAAGATTGTTTGAACACACATAACCTCTACTCACATGAACTTCCATCAATCCATAACTGGTAAACTTCTGGATCCACTAAAGTATAATTACTAATAAAAACATCGACTTCGGCAAACATTTTATCATGTGACAAGTTCTTTTCATCGATATCAGGTGAATTTCGTCAGAAATATACTTCAAAGCTCATATACAAACAAGCAGAACAGCCAAGCAGACGGCAACAGCAGCAGACTACATTTAACAGTTGTACCAACCAAGCGGAAAAGTTAAGAGAAGTCTCTCCGTGCTCATCTCAGGAGCACACAAGAAATATTTTCAAGTTGATAAAATATTAAATTCAACTTGTGGGACCTCCTTGATGTGAAACCATGTGGAACACTGATTATTTCGCCAACCTAAGGCCTTCCCGCCTCAACATTTGTCATGGTGCCATTCCTGCGGCAAGCTCACCGGGAAATTTAAATTGAAAAATGACTCGGAGTTTCGAGGGGAAATAATAGAGAGGAAACGGCAGAGGAAAAAACTTATTGCATTTATTAAGAAATAAAAAACAAGAATAAAATTACTGGCGAAGAAGTGGTCATCACTCTTAATACAAGGAGAACTGACCGCTCAATCGTCAAATAAAAGAAACAAACATGTAATATATGCCATATGACAGTTGATTGGTAGAGCGACTACTCCTCGCGGTTGCAGCTGGATTGCTCGGGTTGCTCGGGTTGCCGGGTGTGGCCCGCGGTGCGCCGCTCCTCGTGCTGCGTCCTGCACTTCTCCGAGAAGAAAATGAACTTGCACGGCACAGGTGCCACTTGTCCGCGCGTCAGCCTGCACCGCAAGACTTGGTGAAGCTTGTCCTTGTGCACGCTCTCGATGTGGGCCCTTAGCTTGTCCGCCGGGCGGTGGGTGCGGAAGTCGCAGCCGGGGTAGTCGCACTGCGTCTTGGCCTGGTACAGCAGCTCGCCCTGGGCGTTCAGCCCGTGTATCGTCTTCATGTGGCGAGTCAGGATCGTCCTGCCACTGAACTCTTCTCCGCACTCGGAGCACTTGGGCTTCAGATTCTTGTGGACGAGATTCTCGTGTCGCCGGAGGTAGTCCCTTCTCTTGAACTTCTTGTCGCACTGCTCGCAGCGAAGGTCGCACTCTAGAACTGGGGAGCGCCTCTTCGTCCGCTGCCCAGTTTTCTTGTTCGTCGCGGCGGCCGGCCGGCGGCCTCGCCGTTTTCTGGCCGTGGCGTCTTCCTTGCTCCCGGCGGTCATGTCCTTCTTGGCGGTGGACCTCGTGCGGCGGCCGACTCGGCTGGGGCGCTCGCAAGCAGTCTCCTCGGCGGGTGGGTCCGTGGCGGCGGAGGCGGCGGAGGTGTCCATGGCTTCGTCGACTGGGGATGGAGGGCTGCTGGGCTGGGCTGCCACCAAGAGGGAGGCGAGGGCGAGGATTTCGACGACGGGACTGGCAGAACGCGGGCTCTCCGGCATAGGAGAAAGTTGATCAGTGCTGGAGGAGGTGCCGCCGCCGACAGGACTGGCAGAACCCAAGACGTCCACATAATGTTCTGTTTTGGGGCTCTCCGGAGCAGAAAGTTCAATGGCGGCAGAACGCAAGACCTCCAGATAATGTTCTCTTTTTGGGTTCTCCGGATCAAGATCATCGCAAATCTGTATCCAATCTTCATCGCTCACGAGCTCTGGCGAGGGCTGCAACATAAGGAGGGAATGCCAACACAATTATTGGGATGTATTGTCTCGGTGACGGAGGGGTGCGACTCAGGAGGCCAATTCCACCCCCACCTCCCTTTTCCCCTTTCCTTTTACAGTGCAATAACTTACCGGCCTCTGCACGCAGAGCATGGACTCCTCCTCCGATATGCCCGTCCCCTGCAACTGGACATTTCAGATTTTATTTTCTTGTGGTGTTTCCATGTGTGAAACTCATCGTTCCTCCTCCGGAGATCGAGGACTTACCCTTTGGCTCAACTCATCCACTTCGATCGCCATCGGCTGCGACCACATGGGATTGTTGGAATTAGAGGCCTGAAATAGGGGAGCGGTTCGTTTATTGCGCGAAGGACACTACCGAAGCGACATTTCTGGTTCAAGAAACACGCAAAAAGCTCTCTGGGTTTCGTCGTACGAAACTTACCAGGTGGCCTTGAACAGCGTCATCGGGCTCCACAGACATTTCCTGAAAAAAAAAGAGAATTATTTTCGTTATTGTACGCAACACGCCTTTAATTATTTATTTTTGTTCGATCCTATATATTTGTTGGTATTCACTTGTTGCTGTAGTTGTTTTTTTTTTCGCCGTGAAGGCGCACCGACCAGGGGGACCCCAGGGGGATGTCGTGAAGGACCTATTTGCCCCGCCGCCCACCCCGGCCACCACGACGTTCTGACCGCCACATCTGATCACGGTTCAATGAGAAGGGTCTCCCGGAGCGAGTTGATACCAAAGTGATGCAACATGCACCGGCAGGGGCAGAAACGACGTCACTCCTTTCCGGAGGTGCCACGTCTCGCATCACGCAGTTGCCGCTCACCCCTGTGTGTCTGCGTGTGCGAGCGGGAGGATGCATTCTTGGCCCGGAAAATGAGAGGGATATCAAGTCATTGCTTCAACTTGGATTTTTTTTATCCTAGGTTCCTAGGTCTCACTTTTGCGCGATACGATAGCACTGATGGATGCACTTGCACCAGAGGAAACTTTTGAAAAATGGCGTCGTTTCAGCGACTCGCGCCGGGCGGGGCTCACATACTTGATAATTTCACACACCCGCAGTAAAAGCACTAATTAAAACTGCCAACTGACGAGGTCGATCGCCAGCACAAAGGGAGGCGGCTATCACGCCGAAACTATTCACACTTCGCACCGCCTAGAGAGCCTAGCGTCCCAGAGGCGGTGCGAATAGTGACACTCGCGACCCCCAGGGGCAGAGAAAGAGAACGGGAGCACTGCACTGTTTCTTGGCTTCACTGGAAGGATGCACTGGACGGCGTCCTGGAGGAGTTTCACACCCACACACTCGCACACCCTCACACACAGGCGCGCACGCGTTCGTACCTCCAAGCGAATTTGCGTTCGAAGTGCGGGATGTGGTGCCGGTACAGAGAGTGCAGTGCCTCACACGACTGTGTCCTCCAAGCGCAGCTGCACCACTGCGACGCCGGCCGGCTTGGCCACGGCTTGGCGACCGCGTCCGAGCTAGGCCCGAACCCCTTCGACGTCCACGTCTGTGTCTCGCGGCCCCCCTCCACACCCGCGTGTCCTTGGCTCCGCCAATCGGAACGCAGTCAACGCAGTGCGCGCAGGGCTGCACTGGCCGGGAAGCCCCCTGGCCGCCTCTGGCACTCCCTTCGCGACCAACCTCGCGAACCAAAACAAACAAAAAATAATAGAGGGCATACTTACACCATGCGGAGCGTGGCGCGCTTCTAGAAACTTCCTCAGAAGGACGCCACGCCGAAGGCCCAAACCCGACACAACCCCTGTTGCATCTTGCGGCTGTTCCTGGGATCTTCTAGTTTGGCTCTGCGCTGCGCAGCGGACTGATCGCGACCGGCGGTTCCGTCGCTTTGTCTCTCTCGCACTCATTGGGCGCTCCGTAAGAGTGCGAGAGAGAAAGAGCGACGAAACATGGCGCTGAATCTCTCCGCGCGCCCTGGCCGAGGCCCTGGCCGAGGCCTAGATGGCTGTTGCCGACGGCATGGCGGCTCTTTCTTGGGACTGGCAGGTGCGGTGCCGCGAATCACGTGCTACCCGGCAGGTGGGTGCATGGCGCTGCACGGCGCTGCAGCGCTCCAAGAGGCCAGAGAGGCGCCGGGCGCGCCGGCACGGCGAGGCAGATGCGTCGGCGACGAGACGCGCCGGTTTGCTGACGCACGCGGTTTGCTTTTATCATTATATTATCAGGTGTCCGGTCGGCCGGCTCCGTTTTGTGCAAATTAATATTCTCCGGCACACCTGGGTCATGCCTGGGTGACACGGCACTGGCGAAAGCCTTCGCGCCGTGGAGGGGAGAAGGGTTTCAGCCCCCCGGACAAGGGTGGATCCAGATCCAAGGGGGGGGGGAGGGGAGGGGGCGGTCGCAAAAGTCACCACCCTACAGGCCACTTTTTGCCGCCTTGAGGAGGGGCGACGCCGCCACCCCCCCCTCTTTCCCCTCTCTGGAAACCGCGCCTGCTGCCATGCGGGCTGAAAAATTTGGCATGCACAAAGTCGTGTGAGGCTACGCACAATATTGTATAGAGACACATTTACTTGTAGGGCCTTCGCTGAAAAAAGAGTGCCATCCTGCTATCGGTCTGCACGGAAAGAGGACTCACGCCCTCGGTGAGACTATTGCGGCCACAAGTAATCAGCTTAATCCTTTCGCCTTTCGTCAAGAGCGTTCTCCCCCCCGCCTCCCCCGCCGGGACTGCCAGCAGTTGCCCACTGGGAACTTTTGCTGCTGCACTCTTAGCCTTCCAGGCTGTCCCCCGACTCTAGAGAGAGTCCGAAGAATCGTCTCGTCGCCCTGTCTCTGTCGCACTCTCGGGGCGGCCCGTGCACGGCCCGTGTGTAGGGCTAGGGCCAAGAGAGGCAGATAGCGACGACGCGAGTCTTGCGAATCACGCTTCTGATCCTTGTTTGTGTGCACTTCCTGTCGAGTGGCGAGGCGAGGTGGCTGCGGCGCTCGGCCCCGCCGCGCCCCGCCGCGCCCCGGCCGCCACCACGTCAGCGATCAGGAGCCAGCCGACCAATGTGCGACTTGCTCCGCTATGAGGAAAAGTGGCAGTCTCCCCCCCCCCCTCCCACCCGCGGCCACCCGCCACCCGCGTCTGGCGCGTGAGCGTGGGAGATGGGGGAGTGGGGAGGGGGCGGGGCGGGGGGAATTCGCGGGCCGCCCGACACAATGGCTGAAGCCGGCTGCTGAAGCCACGCTGCAGCAGCATCGGGAAACAAATGCCCGGCTCGGCCCCGCGTTGCCAACGGCGCCAGCGACACCAAACGGCACGCGACGCGAACGGCCGAACGGTCTTTGGGTCATCGGGCGAGCAAAGTGGCAAGCAGCGAACAGCGGGAAGAAGTCGAGGTAGAGGCTAGAGGGGCCTGTACAGTACCCGACCCGCGCGGGCCGAGGTTGAGTCATAACAACAACATTGGGTCAGGCCGGGCAGCCAGCTGCGCGGTAAAGCCAGCCGACGAGCCGACTTCTTGAACGAACCTAACCTAACCTAATCAGACTGTCGGCTGCGCCAAGCCACCGTTCGCGCATCCGCATCTCTCGACGAGCCACCCGCGAAGTTGTCACCGACGGACAGACCGTCTTTCCGTGCCTGTAGCGCCTGCGAGGTAGGCCACCCACCCGACCCGCAACACACCGTCGTGGAGACGGTGGCCTACCCTGCCGCCGTGCTGACGGCAGGGGCGAGGTAGGCCACCGTCTCCACGACGGTGTGTTGCGGGATTTGTCAGTTGCCTACCTCGCAGGCGCTACAGCGCGACGTGCGCCGGAACGAAAGCCAGACTGCGGCGTTTGCAGCCACACGCGGGGGCGTCGCACTTGTTGCGCGTTCACCGCTGCTCTTTGCCACAACCAGGGCTCGTGCCGAGGTTTTAAGGTTTAAGGTTGGACGTTCAACAAACGGCTCCGTCAAGCATGAGCCTCCCACTGTTACTTAGATGTCGCGCGAGAGGCGCGCTATGCGCTCGGCCGGCGGCGGCGCGCCGTGCATGCCGATGGCGTTCTCGTGTGCGTTTTCTACGGTCCGAAGCCGGACTGTTTCAGAGCGCCGCCGCGCCCGCCGCCCTCCGTCTCCCTTCCGGTGTGGGTGGCAGCCTCCTTAAGGAACACCACTGTTCCCCCGAAGAGGCACTCTTTTCTGTCTCTGTTGCAGGTTGAGGCCGGTTGAGACAGGTTAGAGATAGCGGGGCAAGGGGAGCTGTATTTCCGCGCCCCCCCCCCGGTCGATGACAAAGTAAGACGCGCCGGAAGAAGCCACTCGACACAGTCGCGCATTGCAGATATCGCTGCGTCTCTCTCGCCTCCAAGGGCGTGCAGGGGGTGTGAGAGAGACAGAGAGAGTAAGGAGACGCTGTGCGGTATCAGCCAGCTAACCTGAGACGGGGCAGCCCAGCAGGCCCAGCCAAGGCTGCCAAGGCTGCCAAGGCTGCCAAGGCCCAGCGCGCCCACCCTAGCCGCCTGAAAGGTAGGCAAAGAGTGCTACTTTGACCCCCCTTAGGTCGCCTCTGGATCCGGCACTGTCATAGGGCGTCCCCAAGGGGTGCGAGAGGGACGGAGCGACGAAGCGACCCTTCGCAAACACCCGCCCGTTTGCGGAAACCAATGATATACGTACGACGTGTTGCCACCGGCCACGATACCGCGAGGAGCGGGCTGCCGCCGCCGCCGCCCATGATACAGAAAGACCGCGTCGTCATTGCGTCTTGGTCTCTCTCTCTCTCTCTCTCTCTCTCTCTCTCTCTCTCTCTCTCTCTCTCTCTCTCTCTCTCTCTCTCTCTCTCTCTCTCTCTCTCTCTCTCGCACCCGCGGTCCCCATGGAAACTAAGCGACGGAACGATTCTTCGGAATGAGCGGAGCTGCGCCGCGCGGCCGAATGGGCCGAATAGCGAACGCGGAGAAGTGGCGAGCCTAGGCTAATCTGACCCCGACCTTTGTCGCTGTCTCTCTCACACACTTACGAGACGCCGCATGAGTGCGAGAGAGACAGAGCGCGACGCGACGGTGCTCGGAAGCAGCCTCGGCATAATCGGCACGCCGTGGTGCATAGGATTCTCTCGTCCGGGCGCGACATGGAAGTCCCATAATGGAACGACGCAACCGGACTGGTTTTCGACTCGCAGTGTGCCAGTGTCTCTGGACGGCGCAGTAATTCGGTAATTCCCGCAGAGGAGAGCTATGCCATCTATGCGCCTCGCGGCGAGGATGACGCTTCGCCTGGGTGTTCGGTTCATTCGCGACTCGATTCGCGACGCGACAGGGGATCCACCACGCGATGACTCATCGGCCTTCCGTCCGTGTCCGTACACTGTGCAGCCGAACAGGCGCGGTTCAGAAGGAGGAGGGTTGACCGCCCCTGTCAGACTCTCCTAGGGCCTAGTAATCAACCCGTAAGACAAGCCCGTGGGCCGTGGGCAGGCAAATGTGAAAAAGTTTCAGTGGAACGATGACTATGAAAACAGTTTTGGCTATCTGCAAAGACGCCTCGTGTCTGTTGCTGCCGCGCTGCCGCGTCCAACGACTCGGTTGACTCGCCGTCATGCATGCCGTCTTTCAAGTGCAGGCAGCACTCTTTCTTGGCACTCCTCTCTATGTAGACTGATTCCGAGCGTCGTTTTCGTCGCTGCCTCTCTCGCATCTCTACATGACGCCCCAGGAGTGCGAGAGAGACAGAGCGACGAAAACGACTCTCGGAACGAGCCTCCTGGCTTATCGCTGCCCCCCCCCCCTCGCCTCACCGCGAGCCGCCACGAGGAGTTTGCAGAAATTTGGCGCGGCTTCATGAGCTAGCCAAGCGCCCAGTTTCGGGAACGAAGACAGTTCTTCGCGAGGTTTAGGCAAGTGCATCCGCCTAGGAGGTAGGCAGAAAAAGTCTGTCACTTTCCGCCCCTGCAGCCGAAAGAGGCAAAGTTTCGGCCTTTCCCCCTCGCCCGGTCCGCACCTGAACGACGTCGGCTCCGTTGTTATCGTAGACACGTGTGCTCCTCGTGCGGGACGGAAGGAAAGGGGGAAGGGGGCGCGAACTCGCATTCTCCCCCCGAAAAAGTTTTTGCTGGAGCCGGCCCGGCCGGCCTTGTCACGAACTTGCGCTAAACTCAAGTTTCTGCGGACTCAATACAAGTAGACTGGATCCACGCTTATCTCCTATCATCGCCCCCGGACTTCCGGTGAGAGTGTATCAAGCTCAAGGGCACTTCCCTTCCCGCGGCTCTCCGTCCACCTCCTGTCCTGTCGATACTGCGTGCTGCGCCTTCCCTGCCAATAAGCTGCGTCTTGCGAATACCATCGTTATTGGCAGGCCAAATGAAAGCAGAAGACGTCCGCGGCAAGCGTGGATCCTTTGAATGGATCTTGTCAGTTTCACATCCATGGAGTGAAACTCTTTGTTGTCGCGCTTTTATATGATCGAGTGTTGGGTCATTATCAATTAGCTCAGTCAGTTATGACGCTATTGGGCTGATAATTATGCGTGTTGTCGATATTGGGGAGTATTGGTTATGGCGGGAACTAAACTCTCAGATAAACATCAGGAGGAGTTGAAGAAAGGTTTGTGGTGACTAACTACGTTTATTTCCAAAGATAAGCAACAACTCCGAAATAATATTTCAATTTTTGTCTCCTTAGCTGATATTAGAGGTCCAGGTGCTGTCCTTCAAGTTTCAGAATTTGGCCTTTTGCGGATAGGCTCGTTGAATTCTGCTGAAGCTGACTCACTATCAACCTCTGCAGCAGCAACTGTTTTAAACCCAGGATTTACAACTGCTCTCGAATCAGAAAACTCACTTGAAAAATGGAAACGTCTTTCTACGGGATGTCATATCCTGGACCATGCATTAGGAGGAGGGTTTCCAGCACGAGGCATAACAGAGTTGGCAGGTGAAAGTGGGTGTGGTAAGACACAATTGTGTCTTCAGCTGTGTTTAGGTGTCCAGTATTCTCAGTCTCAAGGTGGCTTCAATTCAGGTAACATACTTATAATATCACTGCTTTTTCTTATAATTTTCCTAAAATAACAATTTAGGGTCTTGCTCTAAACTACAGGTGCAGTATACATATGCACAGAAGATTCCTTCCCAACAAATCGTCTTCAGCAACTATTTCACACATACTCACGAAGGAGAGGAGTTTGTGGTAGTGCCAAAAACTTTGGAGATAATATATTTATTGAACACATCGCTGATGCTGTAAGTAATTTTGTTCTGTTTATTCTTCATGGTACAGTTTTTAATTAGCATTATTTTTAGTGATGTTGGATCTTAATTTAAAGGCAGGAATGCGACAATGTGTTTTGGGACGTCTCCCTAAGCTTATGACCAGTCAGAGAGTGGGCTTGATTGTGATAGATTCTGTTGCTGGGATATTTCGTTCTTCCTATGAGAACAATGAAATAAGAAACCGAGCTGAAGATATGAGAGTTGTAGCAGGGCAATTGCATAAAATTGCAGCAGAGTATGGAGTGTGCATCATCTGTGTAAATCAAGTGAGTAATTGATCAGTTAGAGGAGTATCTCAGTACTTTCCTATGTACTCAAAAAGTAAAGGTTTATTTTCCTTCCAGGTTACTGCATCAGATGGCCCTGAACGATGTATACCTGCTCTTGGCTTAGCTTGGTCCAACCTAGTGACAACACGGATCCAACTGCATCTTATGGAACCAAATGGGATAGATGGTGCACCCCACAGGTCTCTACAGGTCGTATTTGCTCCAGACTTACCTGAAGCAACAGTACCCTATACTGTTTCTGAAGCAGGTGTATTTGGTTTGTCATGAGAAAGATATGCTTATGCTTAAAATTTTAATGTTACCAGAGTTATTTTTTAAATATTAATTTGAGGGCAAAAAATATCTTAGGGATTGACTGTAAACACCATCATGAAATAAAACATAACTAACTACTGTAAGTCACCCTAAACATGGTGAACTGAATATAAAGTTTAAGCTAAACAGAAACACCTGAATTGACTTATTAGGAATAACACTTGCCTAAGGATCTAAGAGCTGCCAGTTTAATACACAGTTAATGAACCATTCTACTGGAAGCGTTTTACAATGTTTCATATTATACTTCATTTCAGGTTCCCCTTTACCGGGGGAGTAAAGTATGAAGTGTGAGGTAGACACTAGGGCACCATTTCTTGGAGCATGGTATGGAACTGTTTTCTCTGAAGCGGGTATGGCTTCTGGGTCAGGTTGGCGTGTCAAAACAATACCAGCTCCAGCTTTAATGAGAGCAATTATATCAGCTCTGGTTAAATTACAGTTGGTTAAATTGAAGTGTGCATTATTGGTGACATAAAAGTGGCACCCATTGAATAATCTCGGCAGCTGTTGAGAGAGTAGGAAGTAAATGAATTTCTACTATTTATTAAAAGATTTACTTCTACAACATACTGATGCAGTACATACCTGTTTCAAGGAATTGGTTCGACTAAGTTTAGGTGCTTCTGCATCTATGAAATCTGTGATGCCAGCAAGTTCAAACCTATCGTCTTGTAAATTTCTCTCACCAAGTTCCAGCCCTAGGATACAAAAGAATTAAGGTTTTAAAAGAAAAACAGACAGAACAACACAAGAACATTAAAAACAACTTACAATCTCTATTCAAAAGGAAAGTGCCTTTCAATAATGCTGACAATAAATCCAGGGATGGTGGGCAAGAGCCTTCATCATCAGAGGCAGCAACAAAATGTGTTACATCAGGACTGAAAATGACGATAGGCAAATAATTTTAGTACAAGGACACTTTTTCATATCAAATATTAATTTTCATTGGCTTACCCAAATGCTGGAACCAGTTTAACATTTAAAGTTGCGGCAATAGTCTGGAGTTGCTTTTTTTCATCAGAAGTAAGACCATGGTCTCCATACAGAACTGCTTCTTCTTGGACAAGAGCAGACTTTAAAGTATTTGAATCAGTTTTGGGAGATGCTTCTACCTTGCTTGAGTTGAGAAGAGCGTTTTTTAGTTCCTTAGATATAGCTAGATCCCTTAAAAATGAAAGCAAAATAATTTTTTTAAAAAGATTGACAATCTAAAAATTTGACACTGGGTAGCACAATCCAATAACTTGCTAACATGCTCGTAGTAAACAGCATGATTAGGATAAAATGGTTAAAGTGAAAATATGTACTCACAAAGGAGTGTTGCCGTCTGATGATCTAGCATATATGTCTGCACCATGAGCCACAAGAAGTTTAACAATCTCAATATGGTTATTTGCGACAGCCTCATGAAGTGGCGTCAAATTTCCAGCTCCAGGAACATCAAGGAAAGCTCCAGCTTTGACTAAAAGTTCAACCACTTCTGTGAATCCATGATTTGCTGCCTCATGCTGTAAATTGAAATATTTTATCAACATAGGAATGTGTCATTTAAAATTTATGTTTAATCAAGATTATATTTCTCTTACAAGGGGAGTCCAGCCTGCATTGTCTTTAGTGTTAGGTGTTGCATTGGCTTCCAGTAAAGAGCGCACACGGGCTATATTTCCTTTGATGCAAGCAACATGTAGCGGGGTCTCACCCTTGTGGTTTTTCTTCGCAAGTTCTCTTCCGGGTGTATTACTTTTTCTTGGAGTCGACTTCACAGTAGAGTTCATCTCTTTGGTTTTAGAGATGGAAGAAACATCAGACAGTTTATTGTTGCTCTTTCTGGGCTTCTTGGGAGTAGCAAAACAATCGGGTGAAAATTGTTCATCCTGGGCACCTGTCTTCTTGCTTCTTTCTGATGCTGTGGATACAGCTGCATCAATGCTTAAGCTTCGGTCCAAACCAAGTTTTGTCTTTTTGCCAGGATTGTTCTTTTCCAGACAGTCCAAAGATTTTTTCTCATTACTGATTTCAGACTTCTTTAATGCAACCGGTTTTTTAGCCCCTTTCAAAGATGGTTTTCTGCCTCTGGATGGTTTAACAAATGGTTTCTCAATTTCCGACTTAGCAGGAGATGCTTTGGTTATTGTTGAGTCTTCCTTGCCTTTCGGAGGGTCTGGTTTAGATCCATTTAGGGGACTTTTATTAATTCCCACGGCACTGTTGTCTACACTGTGCACGGACTTACTGCTGCTATTTTCCATATTTGGTGCACGAACAGCAAGTTGACAAACAGCTTCTCTGCAATTTGTTAAATACTTACTCATAAATACGTTTAGAATTGTAAGCCTTGTGGTGGAAACTTAAACACTCACCGTTCCCCATTTATAACGGCAGATAAGGTCTGAAAGCATCCAAGGACAGCAGTGACTATCCGATCGGGTACAATTTCTGATGGCAGGGAAGGAACATTGCACGAACCGCATTTTGACCCAGCTTCTTTGGCACAATGGCCACAAAAGAAATGGCCACATCGATAGCTAACGGGTTCTGTGAAAACTTTGTTGCTAAAAAGAGGAAAAGACAACAATTAAATAAAAATGATAAAGGGCTCTAGTAATATCATTCTCAATCATCTTTTTTTAAAATGCTATGTGGTCTTTTTGTGTACTGCTAAATAAAATTCAGAAAAGTAAGAGGTTACACACGGCACTAAGATCCTACCATGTCCAACACCTAAGTAAATCTTGCAAGTCTGCCATGGCTGGCTTCAGATTTTTCCAACCCGCACTGTCTTCTGAACTCGCTGCCATTGTCAAAGAAAACAACGATAGTTCAATCTGAAAAGTTCAATTTGACGGCATCAACACCACACCATTACACTAAACAAAACTCGAAACAATCTTTCGCGCCATGCTTTGAACAGTGCTACCAACTGACGGAGTCGGAAATACACCCCTCTAGACCAAGACCGCATTAGCAATGCCGTCGCAATTGCAAAATTAAGATTAAGTTCACGCACAAAGTTGATGCATTTTATTTTGCATGCCAGTAGCTGTGTAGCACTGTTTATAGTCACAACTACAAGCATGGAGACCCCCTGTCACTATGCTGCAAGGCCGCGCTTAGTTTTTGTTGTTTTTATGTTTTTTGTGTGTTTGTGTGTGCTTGTGAAGTGGTGACGTGCCTTGAGGTTACTTCCAGTTTTTACTATGTTGCTTACAGTACTTTTGGTCTGAGTGTCTATGAAACACTACAGAAATGAATAACGACGTGGAATTCCACATCCGCCAAAATCATGACTGGAGCAAGCTTCCGTTTAACGTCAAACAGGTAAGATAAAATCTACACCTTCCAGTTCGTCTGCTAAGATACAACTGTCATTACTTTACTTGAGCCTTGAGCTAGAAGGTAAACGCTGCCTTATTGGTCGTTTCACATTAATTGAATTTCTACATTTTGAAGTCTCATTGTGTGGCTTGGTGACATTTTATCTATGGCACCTGACCAGTATTGTTGAATGAATCTTGCAAGTCTCCTTCCCCATTGTTTATCAACTTGACTAGATTAAAGTTTCAATTCGTTTGTAATGTCATTGACTTTTACTTGATTTTATCCTTACTCTTTTTCTATTTTTTCCATGTTTTGTTTCAGCGGCTGGGCAATTCTCAGAAGGAGTACAAGAAATGTATTACATTTTTTAGCATTAAAAACCAATTACGATTCAGAGGCAACTTAGGTATGTTTTTTCTGAAGTATAAGTCATCTAACTTCCGTTTTTTATTTCTGAAAAAAAAAAAATGATGTATCTCACTCAAAATTCTGTTGTGAATAATATTTGTATTTCCATTACAGTGCAATATGTCAGGAAAGATGAAAAGAGGTACTATGAAGAACTACTTGATTACTCTCAACAACATCTTATGCTGTACCCATATCATCTTGCCGATGTTATGGTAAAAGGTCTGCGAGTAACACCATTTCAATATTATTTGAATGTAATGGGTGGGATCATGGAGCAGGAGCGCTCTTATGACTCTCTTCCAAATTTTACTGCTGCAGATTGTGAGTAAATTGGTCTTGCCTGGTTTATTGAATTACTTAATAGGATAGGAAGACATGATATTTTACTTCATTGCAGGTTTGCGTTTATTGGGCATTGGTCGAAATGAATACATTGAGCTCATGAATCAATGTAGGTCAGGCAGAAAGCTTTTCCGGCGCAAAAATGTCAAAGACTTACTGCCTCCTAAACCCGTAGACATAACCATGGAAAGTTGGTGGTGCGTTGATGTTGGCTACATCACAGAGGAAGACATAAAGGTGCCCTGATCTTGTCTGTTTTCTTTTCTCTCCTTTTTATCCATCTCCTTTCATATGGTTTGTTTCTTTCTCCATACACAGTTGGTGTCTGAAGCAGAGGTTGCCATAATTGACAAAATAATTGACATGGGTAGTCAGCGAGCAGGTGACTTAGATTACTACCTCGTACATTCTTTATACAAGTATGAAAATTATACTGAATCTTGGTCTTCTTGCTATGTATCTTATGGTATGATAACTGATTGATTTCACTTTAAATCCGATTGCAGGAAAGGTCTTATTTATTTAGATGTTCCCATTGATGATACAGACTTCATTGTTGTGCCTCCACTGGAGGGGTTTGTCATGAATAGAGTCCTAGGTGACTACTTTGAGACACTACTGTACAAAATATTTGTTTCAATTGATGAACACACATCTGTTGGGGAGGTGAGACTTTTCATATGATTGCTCATAGGATCATGGTTCTTCAAAGTATGAGAGTTATCTGATATTTATACAGTGTATTTTCCTTTAGCTTGCAAGTGTTCTTCAGATTGATGCCCATCTTGTCAAAAATGCGGTTTCTCTTTATTGCCGATTAGGATTTGCACGGAAGAAAGTCTCTGAAGTCTGCAGTGCTCCTACTCACTCTTCATGGAAACAGGCTGCCTCTGAAGGAAAAAAGTCAGTTTTAATCATCAAGATTTGAAAATTAACAATCCAGTACTATATTAATAAAACTAATTTTATCAGAAACAATGCACTGCACCCTGGATTTATGTAGGTATTATTCTTTACTGTTTTAGAACTGTATCACCGCCTGAAGAACCTTTACTTGAAGAGATAAATGCTGCTCTAGCTGATGCTGATGGGTCTAGCGGTACAGAGGAGAGTGAAGCAGCTGTTGCACAGCCTCGTGCAAAGCGTATTGCATTTCTATTTGACTCAACTTTAACAGCATTTCTCATGATGGGAAATTTGTCACCAGTAAGTAAACACAACTAAGCGTCTGCCATTTTTTAAAAAAATCTTAAAGTGTTTTGTTATCATTTGTTTTGTTTTCTAGGGCCTCAAAAATCATGCTGTAACAATGTTTGAAGTTGGAAAGCTACCTGATGAATCTTTAGATAGTTTTCTACTTGAGCTTGAAAAAGTTTCTGTTGAAGGCAATGAGGGAGAGGGAGAAGCCCAAAGATATTTTGACCATGCTGTTATTCTTAGGTCTACTATCTTATTTCTTAGACAAAATCATTGTTTGGATCTTGTACGGTGTGAATCCCTGCTTTCTCTTGACTTTGCCACATGCACAAGGCTACTTAATAAAAACTATTTGTAAGTCTTGATTTTAATTTTTTATTCTCAACATATTCTTGCTATTTTAAGATGTCCTGTGATATAAGAATTATTACTGAAGACTCACAAATGAAATGGACTGACCTAAAAGAGTAGAAGTGATTTGCTTTTCTTATTTTTCAGATTACTTGTGTCGATGGCTCCCCTAAGCCGGGAAATTAGGCCTATCACCAGTATGGAACCTCCACACCTTGGCCCAGCTATCCCTGAAGTCAATTCAGCATGGTTTAAATTATTTCTCTATCAAAAGACAGGATATGGCCCACCATCACTTTTGCTTGCAAAGGGTAGGCTTCATATAACTGATTTACTGTTTTAAAAGTGAAATCGTTACTACTTACACCCAATAAAAAAAATCCTTTTAAACCAAATAAACATTTTAAAAATTCTTCCCTTAGGTACAAGATTAAAACGAATGCCAGGAATGTTCCGCAATTATGATAAAGTTTTGGTCACTACTTGGGGTCATGACCCTGGCGTTTTGCCTGTGGCTAACATTGTTGTTACTTTGAATGAGGCTCTGTGTCATTCTTCAGTCCTTGTTCAGGTGTGTAGGTGGCGTGAATGATGCCTTGTAGTTTTGGATTTACCATAATTTATCTAATAGTGAAAATCATATTTCAGGCATATGGTGTCTTGAGAGGGGCTGAAACTGCACTTGTGCCGTTTCCATTTACATCAAAATCAAGTAAGCTGTCTACATGAGCACATCCTAACATATCTGTACTGTGTATGTGACATAATTCTTCATATTTTAACCTTACAGCAAAGAAACCCCTAGATTGGCAAAAACATCCTGCAATATTAAGACTGTCCGATCATGTTGATCTTAAACACAACTGTGGGTTTGTGACTATGGTGTCATTAGGGTCAAATGACTTTGTAGGGAAGAAAAATGAGACCTCAAACATTACTAGAGTGATTGGATTGGCTACGGAATGCCAACATGATAGACAGCCAAGTCCTGTAAATGGAATAACCAACCAAGAATGTGCAAACATATTGCGCGAGGAGTTGGACAGTTTGAAGCAAGTAAGAGCAAATGAAATGAAAAATATTTTGTAACTTCTTCTTCATCACACTCAGTTCTTTGCTCATGACTTTTTTGCTGTAGCAGAACGGGGACATGAATGCTGAAACTTCACAGTCAGTTGGCCCAGATAGTGAAACTGTATCAGTGGCAGATCAGCTGGCTGGGAAACTTAAGCTGAATTTACCCGAATGCCAATCAGACTTTCCAGAGGCATCAGACTCCTGGACTTTGCTTGATTGTTGTTTTGGTGTTCCCCTATTTGATGTGGAAGCCAATAAACTTATTTGTGAATCCATTATTAGCTGTGGCTTAGGAGAGCAAGAAAGGTAGCTATTTTTCTTTTTGGTTTCTGTTTCTGAATGTAGCTGATTGGTACTCAAGGGTTGTGTGGTCTTTGTATACTATTCTCTTCTATTTCTTTTTAGTTTGAGTAACCTGAGAGCCAGTGGTGAGAAACTAGGATCCAGCCTAATGGAGTTCATAAAACAATTCCAGGTAAATCAAGTTGAGCACTTTTTTCTTCTTTTTTAAAAAATGCTGTTTTATATTTCTGGTTGTGTATGACTCACCATGATTTTCTTTGCCACCTTTTCTTAGGATGATATGCCTTCAGTTGGCTCAGAACCACCTATAGCTCTGCCAACGCAAAACCTCATTTTCTATCAAGGAAAATTAGATTACTGGGATGGAAAGTAATCCTATTTTAAATAGCAATTTATCAGCACATGATTTTAAACAAGTGTATCTTATTTTACGTTATCTGTGGCATTTAAAAAAAGAACTAACTGAAAGAGATAGTTTTACATTTATTAAGGTTTCTAATAATCATTTCTCATTCATGTCAATCAGGTGATTGTGATCCATAAGAAAAAAACCAATGGGCAGTTTTTCTTTTCATTCCATGTTTCATAGAACTTAACTAAATTGTTGTGTTTTCATGATATTGGTGTCAAATCATACTTCTGTGATAAAGTTTTCCCCCTTTAATCAAGTGGAGAAAATAACAGTTTTGATGCTATTGATGTACCAAACCGGAGAGATAGTGTGGTAGGAAATTTCTGGTTCTTACTCTTTGTTCCATTCCCATTCAATAAGTCATTTTTAATTACTTTCATTTTAGTCATTTTGTAAATGGTAAACACCACCACTTCTTCCCTCACTCATCACCACAGCTTGTAGCTCTTTGGCAACTTTTGAATGTCTAGTGATGTCATTGTGATTTTTGCTCCCAAGTTGCCAATACATTCCCAAGTTGTTAAGCTGGTCAATAAAAGCCATTTTAGTGGGAAATACTTTTATGATGTTGGATCTGTTATTGTTCACAGTTCTTTCATTTGTTACATATCACTTGTAATTTCACACTGTGCTGTTGTGAGGGGAAAAAATGCTTTTTCACTAAAAAGTTGTTAAATGTTGAATGTGCCATGAGAAAGGGCGCCCTTTCTCATGAATGTGCTGTTTCATTATTATTATTATTATTATTATTACTATTATTGCTATCATTATTATTATATGTGTGAATCAAATGTATAGCTGTTGCTACATTGAGATGATAAGAGTATATTTTAATTTTAAAATAAAACTACTTGCGCTGGTCTGTGTTTTTTTTTTTTAATGCAAAGCTCAATTAATGTCAAATTTTGATAATTATAAATGTAAGTGTTGTGGAGCTTCTAGTCAAAGTGCTTTAAAATTAAACTCCATAACTAGTGATTTGAAACATTCATTTGTTTGCTTTAGGCTTTTCTCTCTGTTATGGAAAAATTATCCTTATTATTATGGCCTAAGCTGACCATTGTATGTCATTGAAGGCTTTCGTTTTTCTGTCTAAGATCTCTTGCGTAGTCTTTCATTTATGCATTCCCATTTTTTAGATACTGTAGTCTCAATGCTGAGATTTTCCAGAACGATTTCTTTGCCCAGGCAAACATGGTCTGATGTCTCTGTGATTGTTACAATTTAATTGTTATAGCTTTTTAATTCAGTAAACTTGTCAATTATCTCACAGTCGATTGCATGTCTACAAAACGCATGGAAATGTCCTTGTAATTTCATTGTAGTTAACTACTAAAAGCAGCTCCCATTGAATAAAAAGTGTTCTAAGCTTTTCTGCAAAGGCTTCCTTTAAATATTAAGTAACATTAGCTGTAAGTCCATGTAATGACAGCTGCTGAATTCAATGTGATAGGCTGCAGGTGGTGCATTAATTATGCTCTGAACCAAAGTTATTAGCCGGTTTGAATGATTTTATTGCAAGTTGTTATTTTTGTAACCATTGTTGCTGTTTGCACAAAGTGAAATGAATTAATTGATGCCGCTACTTTTATACGTGGTATGATATTAATAAAGTGTTTTATACCCTTGCTGACATTTCTCTGCTTCCTTTCTTACTCCATCCCTGTCCCTCCAAGAAGCGTGGACGTTGTCGGGCGGAACCCGGAACGATGCGCGGTGTTTTGAAGCAGCGAAGCAGCGGACAGCTCCTTTGGCCGCCCGTTTGCAGGCTTTGCGCACCTTGGCGGCTACTCCCCCACTTCTCCACACTGCAGGGAAGGCCAACCGCCTCCCTCGGCTTGGCTTCGGTGCACCTGGGCACACGCGAAGCACGCGAACGTCGCCCTGTCTCATTCGGTCGCGTGGCATTGGTAGCAGGTGGAAACCCCAGAGGTTTTCATGTGGAACCTCTTTGGAGTCCGTTCCCATCATTGGGCCACCCTCACCCTCAAACAAAAGACAGGGTGGGGATCCCCCTGGAAAAAACAAGGAAAATTTTAAAGGAATCCGTTTTTGAACCCGGGATTCAAATGGCGGCGACCGACGTCTTAGCGGTCGCGACCATGCCGTTCAGCAGGGGTGTGGGGTGAACCGTTAGCAACCCTGGTGGGTTCGGCGGGCTTGGTGCAGGCATTGGCGCGCTGGCACGCGGCTGGGCTGGCACGGTGGCCGAGGGCCTAACAGCCTAACGGCGTCGCTGCGCGTTGCTGCGCGTTGCTGCGCGTTGCTGCGGCGGGGCCGGGGCTGCCGGGGCTGCCGGGGCCAGGGGGGCCGCGGGGGTGGGGCGAGGCGGGGCGGGGGCGGCTGGCACTCGCAGCACGCCGCACCGCACCAGTCGCGCCGAGACCCGCCACGGAGCAGGACACGACGCGCGAGGGCACCGCTGGGGCACCGCAGGGCACAAGGGCACCGAGGGCACCAGGGGCAACACGCCAGGGCATGCCCGGCCTGCCGCGTGCCGTGCCGAGGTACCGCGCGTGCGCGTGTGTTGTTGTCGTTTGACGCTACTGTTGTTGTTGTTGTTCGCGGTCGTGTTGGTGGTAGTGGTGTAGTGCCGGCGAGTGGCAACCCTGCGGGTGGCAGCCCTGCGAGGTGACATCGAGGACGGCGTCGAGGAAGCGACGGCGCGGACATTAACAGGTGAGCTGCACTGGCAAAGTTGGCATTCCCTCGGCCGGGGCTGGCGGGGCTGGCGGGGCTGGCGGGGCTGGCGGGGCTGACCGGCCCCCTCCCGCGGAGGCGCGGCGGCACGGCGGCACGGCGAAGGCCTCCCCTCCACGGCGTAGCTACGCGTAGTGGCGCAGGGCTTTGCGTAGGGCCCCGCGGCCGCGGCCCCGGCCCTGCGTTAGCCCTACGTTAGCCCTGCGGTGTCGTGGCTGGCCTCCGTAAATCTGCCCTTCGCCCACCGCGCTGTGCCGGTGCGCTGCCCGGTCTGGCCGGCAGGGCCGGCAGAGCCGGTAGGACAAGGAAAGGCTGCTTGGGCTTTCCGTGGAAGTGGATGGCTTCCTTCTCCTTGTCCGGGCCATCCGGCTCTGCCGGGACGCTCCGCACGGCCCGGTGCACGGCCCCGGCGACGCCGAGGCCCTTTTTAACGCGTTCACTGCGGCGGGGGTTTAATGTTATTGGATCAAGGCGTGGCTGTGTGGGTCCACCATAGTCAACGTGTGCCAATGTAAAGAAATACGTTTTAAAAAAGGCTTCCATTGCGTCATTCCACCTCCTAGGAATATGCCGCCATGTGAGCAGGGCAAAAAACAAAAAATCAAAATAAAATACAATTATAAAAACGGTATATTGGAGGAACTATGTAAAGCTGAAAGAAAAGCATGCTTTGGTTAAGTAAAAAGTGGCAAAAATGTGTCTTAATTAAAGTAGACCTTGCGGTGGACACAGGCCGAGCTGGGGGTGTGGCTGTTGGGCCCTGGGTGGCGGCTTCACACACTTATCGTCGCCCTGGCTCGGCTCCCTCCCCCCTCAGCTGGCTCGGCTGGCTCGGCTCGCGTTTACGCTGCCCGCGCACGCGGTTCGGCCACAACGCGGGCTGCGCTAGCTGCGCTGGCACCGGTTGGGACCGGCTGGCTCGAAGACTCGCGAAACTCGCGGCGCCACGGTCTGGCCGGTCTACCCTTCGCTCCTCTCCCCTCTCCGTCCGGCGCGAGGCGCGAAAGCGGCGAGGCTTTATTTCGAGTGGCCCATCGGCCATCGTCTTGCCGGCCACTTGCCCGGCCACTTGCCCGGCCACTTCGCACCGGAACGGTTACCCTGCCGTCCTCGATTTACGTCGCTTTTTATTTAAATACACGGCGGGGCGGGGCGGGGTGGGGCCTGTTTACGGCGCTCTAATCTGGCCTGACGCCGCCGGGGTCGAGGCCGGCCGAGGCCGTCAGTCCGACCCGGCCTGGATCGAGCGACGGGGATGGTCGGATGGTCGATGGTCGGATGGCCCGGGGCTCGGACTGCGAGCAGGCGGAGCAGGGCGACAAGGAGTGATGCGAGGCGCCACGCCAGCCAGCGCTAGCTTGCGTATTCGGAGGAGCCTCGTCTCTTTTTCATGCTGTGCAAATGACACAACAGGCGCCTCCTCCACCGCGACTCTCGGATTTGAAGAAAGCGGCGGAGGTGTGAGTGTGTGTGTCTCTGCATATATGTGTGTGTGTGTGTGTGCGTGTTTGGGAAGGGGTGGAAGGGGGTGGCGCCTATACTTCTCATATTGAACGCCCCAGCGGGTCAAAGCGGGTTTCTCTCCGCTTCCGAGCGAAAGAGTCTGAAGGCACGGGTTAACGGGATTAAGGGCTTACGAAGACTTAAAGGCTGTCAGGGCCCGCTTGCGCCGCTCGCGCCGCTCGCGCGTTAGCCCCCTGAAAGTGTGAGGGCGGCCCGGGGCGCCGAGGCCGAGGGGCGCCAAGGGGCGATACAGGCGATACAAGGCGGCCCGGTCCCACAGTGTGTCCCACACCACTCCTACGCCGTCAAACGGCCACTCGAGGCGTCATAAGCCTTCGAGATATCGAGAGATATCGCCCTCGGCATGCAGCCCGAGTGGCGCCCGGAGGCCGGAGGGGCTGTGGCGGGCCGTGCAGGCCTGTGTGCCGCGGAGGCTCTCGTGGAGGCTCTCGTGGAGGTCCTTGAGCGGAGAGGACGTTGTGAGGCTTGAGTGCGCCCCCACACCTTCGCGGGCTGTCCTGTGCGGTCCTGTGAGGGTCCTGTGCGGTCCTGTGAGGGTTCTGTGCGGTCCTGTGAGGGTCCTGTGCGGTCCTGTGAGGGTCCTGTGCGGTCCTGTGAGGGTTCTGTGCGGTCCTGTGAGGGTCCTGTGCGGTCCTGTGAGGGTTCTGTGCGGTCCTGTGAGGGTCCTGTGCGGTCCTGTGAGGGTTCTGTGCGGTCCTGTGAGGGTCCTGTGCGGTCCTGTGAGGGTCCTGTGCGGTCCTGTGAGGGTTCTGTGCGGTCCTGTGAGGGTCCTGTGCGGTCCTGTGAGGGTTCTGTGCGGTCCTGTGAGGGTCCTGTGCGGTCCTGTGAGGGTTCTGTGCGTCCTGTGAGGGTCCTGTGCGGTCCTGTGAGGGTCCTGTGCGGTCCTGTGAGGGTTCGTGCGGTCCTGTGAGGGTTCTGTGCGGTCCTGTGAGGGTCCTGTGCGGTCCTGTGAGGGTTCTGTGCGGTCCTGTGAGGGTTCTGTGCGGTCCTGTGAGGGTTCTGTGCGGTCCTGTGAGGGTCCTGTGCGGTCCTGTGAGGGCCCGGTGCGGTCCCGAGAGTGCGCACTCGTGCCGCGTGCCTTGCTGGTCCCCGAAGGTCCCGTGAGAGTTGGAGGATTATGCAAAGATGCTGGGGCTGGCTCCGTTAGGGTCCCGCGGGCCGGGTCCTTTGAGGTCCTGGAGGCCGCGCATGTGGGCACTGTAACACGCGTGAGGTGGGTGCCGATGGCGAGGTGGCCAAGCCGTGGCCGAGCCACGGCCGAGATAAGGGAGGGAAACCAATAAAAGAGAGAGACGGAGAGACGTGTCGTCCCTTTTGTTCGTCCGAAAGACCGGCAAAGACCGTAAAATGGAAGGCCGCCTCCATCAGGCTCGCGGTGAGAGTCCTCTCCGTTTTGATTTCTTTTTAACGCGCCCTGCGAATGAGTCCCTGCCGGCAAGGTCCCTGCGAGGTCCCTGCAAGGACGTGCTGGCGCTGCTGGCCCGAAGGCCCGAATGGCTTGGACGGGGCCTGCCTTCATGCCGTGGGCCGTGGCAGGCCGTGGGCCGCTGTGCTGCACCACCACCACCTTGGCGGGCTGGCGGGCTGGTGGCGCCGGGGCCCGTAATTTAGTGGTAGGAGGCTAGGGCCACGGGGCTCCCGTGGGATCTGGGCCTCCCAGCCCTATATAGCCTTCACCCGGAAACAAAGAGGCATAGGCGGGCCAGTCCGGGGGACAGAGGAGAGGGGGGGGGGAGGGGTTGTTTCATACGCCACGGCGCGCCACGGGCCGCCGAGAACATATTATTTACCGGGCCTTGAACCCGTGGAGTGTATAAGGGAAGCGAACCTAGCCGAACACGGGATCACCGGCCATAGCTTCCACTCACCCCGCCGGCGCGCCGGCCCGCCGCCGCGACCCGTGTAGCTTTCTGTCCATTTTGATTGCGCGCTGCAAGACGGCCGGCGTGATTCATAAATAAGGCAGGTTCGCGTGTGCGTGTGTGTGTGTGATGAGGTTTTTGCGGTTTTTCGGCCGTCTACGGCGCAGCGATGCTGCTGGCCAGGGCGCCGCGCTCTGCCGCGGTCAGGACCGTACTTTGGGGTTGGGCGCAGGCAGGCAGGCAGGCAGGCAGGCAGGCAGGCAGGCAGGCAGGCAGCCCCTCGAGGGGCTTCACCGCCCCCCGACAACATGGCCGAACATGATACAGCTAACTATATTCTGACACGACCCTGCGCCGGTCCCGGCCCGGGGCTGCCATGTCGCGGGCCGCGGTGTCCAGGCGCGTCGTTTTGCTGGGGCTGCGGCGAGCTTGGCGGCGAGCTTGGCGGCGAGCTGCGCGGTGCCGGGGCTACCCCAACCACCTCAACCAGCCCCTGGCAACTCCCATGCCCGGGCTGTCCACACGCTCGCCGCGCTTTTCCGAGCGCCGGAGCGCTGGCGACGCCGTTCCGCGACATTATAAATTGCAGAAAATATTGAATATCAACTATTAGAAACATATGATGACCTCTGGGCGATGTAAAATTTCACGCAGAATCGTTTTCTGTACTCAGTTTGCCGATATAATGAACGGATGTGGAAATAAATGCGAAATAAGACAACACTATGACGCCCGTTTTGCCCGCCGCATATTTCCCTTTTGTTAATGCAAAGAAACCATAACATTTAGAGGCAAACGGGCACTTGCAATCGAAAGATCACACTTTTTACCTTGGATTTTTCACTATGGAATGAATGCGAGTCCGCTGGAACGATCAAAAAGGTCGAGAAAGAAAGACGCGTTGGGAAGAAGAGGTTATGTTGCCCTAATTCATCAATCCCGTTCTTTGAGTTACCGTAAGTGTTTCAGCGGACTCGCATTCATTCCATAGTGAAAAATCCAAGGTAAAAAGTGTGATCTTTCGATTGCAAGTGCCCGTTTGCCTCTAAATGTTATGGTTTCTTTGCATTAACAAAAGGGAAATATGCGGCGGGCAAAACGGGCGTCATAGTGTTGTCTTATTTCGCATTTATTTCCACATCCGTTCATTATATCGGCAAACTGAATACAGAAAACGATTCTGCGTGAAATTTTACATCGCCCAGAGGTCATCATATGTTTCTAATAGTTGATATTCAATATTTTCTGCAATTTATAATGTCGCGGAACGGCGTCGCCAGCGCTCCGGCGGTCGAAAAAGCGCGGCGAGCGTGTGGACAGCCCGGGCATGGGAGTTGCCAGGGGCTGCCTCAACCCTGTCTGGGCGGTAAGCTCAGTCTGTCTCGGTGCAGAGCCACCCGCTTCACCACTGTCAGGACCCACATCGCCCGTGTCGTGGTCGTTTGCCGTTTCGGTGGACTCGTCCTGTTGCATCGCCTCCATAATGCACCGCGACCAAGCGTGACGTCCAGGCAGGTCGTCCAGGCCGAGTCCGCCGAGACGGCCGCTGACGTCATCCCCGCTGCCGAACAGAGGCTTTTCATCGCTCTGTCTCCCTCCCACTCACGGGGCGTTCGGGCCGGTTCGGGCGTTGCGCGGGGGTGCGAGAGAGACAGAGCGCCGCTGCACGTGCGCCGCGCCAAGCCGCGCCCACTCCGCGAAATAAAGGCATCGCGATGACGGGCCGCCGAAGCGCGACTATTTCCACCATCAATCAAAAGAATGACAATGAAGGCGCGTCCGCGGTGACGACGTAATTAATCACCGTCCTTGTTTCATCCCGAACGACGGGCCTCGCTCTGTCTCTCTCGCTCTCAGGGGGAGTTCCGCGATGGTGCGAGAGAGACAGCGGGGCAGGCCGTGGGGCAGGCGGCCGGCACCGTGGCCCCAATCACGGTCCGCAGGGCGGCCCCCGCGGGGGCGGCCGGCACCACGCAGCCCCGGCCGTGTCCCCGCAGACTGATTCCGAGAGTCGTTTCCGCCGCTCTGTCTCTCTCGCAGCTTTGTAGGAAGCTCCACGAGTACGAGTCAGGCAGAGCGAGGAAGGCGAACTCTCGGAATGAGTCTGCTAGCCCTGGGGTCCGGGCCGGGCCGGGCCGGGCCGAGGTCGGCGATGAGGATTGAATGTGTGCTGCTGGCAGTGCTGGCTGTGAGGTCGGCGCCGGCCGCGCCCCCACCGCGCTGTGCCGGCCGGGCCGGTAGCGGGGGTGGACAGGGCGGACGGGGCGGACAGGTGTCACTCCACCGCGTGTCAGCCGCACGCGCAGGTCGAAGGGCTGCGAAGGGCTGCGAGGGCGGGGAGGCCCTGGACGGTCATCTCCGAGGCCGGCGATGGCGGCGGGGCGCGGCGGGGCGGTGAGGCCAATTTGCATGGCACCGTCTCTGCGCAGTCACCGAGAGTCAGTAGTGTTGTGTGTGTGTGCATGAGGCGTAATTCGTCTTGGGAAAGAAAATTGCCCAATGCGCAATGGGAGGCATTACGCCGCTGGTGGTTTGCGACTTGGCATTGCTGCTATGGCGGAAAATGATCTCCTTTCGGCTCCGGCCAACGCACCGCCCCGCCTGCAGCTCGTATTCGTGTCGCTCTGTCTCTCTCGCACTCATGGGGCGGTTCATGGATGCGAGAGTAACAGAGCAACGCAGCGTCGATCTGGGTCGCACTGTGTCGCCGAGATTTGCCGCGCGTTCTTCGTCCGTCGGCTGTCAACCACATGCGCCGCCAGGCAAAATTAATTGTACGAAAAAAAAACCTCAACTAAAAACAAAGAAATATTCTTTATCCGGGCCCACGGGTTTACCCACAACGCGGGTACCCGGAACCCGGTCCCTACCCCAGTGACGCAGGTAGCCTTGGTCCGGTTTTATGAGAGCCCCGCTATCCAGCGTGATAGTCGTCTCTCTGCCCCGCGCGGCTCCGCGTGGATTGGCACGCACTGGGCTAATGGACCCGCTATGCTGCGCTACGCTTGGCGCTACGGCTCGGCTCCATTCCATGCGGACTGCAGGACTGCACTGCATGCCCATGGCATGCCAGTGCACTGGCAGACCTCGCCTCGCTAATTGGAGCATCGTACTCCAGCACGCTGCATCCTGCTGCATCCTGCATCCGATTCGGGAGCACTTTCCCGTGTTTTCGCCGTTTTGTCTGCTGCGCGAGAGCGGGCGTGTGTCTGAGTGAGTGAGAGCGCTGAAAAGCTGACAGAGAGGTCTGAGGCCGTGAATAGAGGGTGCCTGGCCCTCAAACTGCGATCGACGCTTTGACGTCATGACTGCATCAATTCGGGATTCGGTCCTCCCTTTTTTGCGCCCCCTCCCCCCGAATCGCCTCGCTTGTTCTCTCTCCTTCTGCTTCTCCTCGCACTCTCTCTCCATCCCTGACCCTCGCCCCCTTTTTGTCTCTTTCTAATCTAGTGTGACAATTCGGGTCACTGCTCAATGTTTCACGAGCTCTCTGTGCAATTTACGCCGGGTTAATACAGGTAAAAGGCGAGGCCCCGTAACGAACGACCGAACCCGCTCGACGACGCCCCCCCCCTCCCGGACCACGGACTGTGCCGCTGAATATGGCCACCGCCTTTCTGCTCTGTGTTCGCCGCTCGCCCTCCGCTCCACTGGCTGGCGCGGCGGTCGTCGAGTTGTCGGGCTAACGGCGTTACGAGTCCCATTCCAAAGTGTCTCCACTCACGGCACTGCGGCGCCGCGTCGCCCTGGCGTCGCCTTCACCGAGGCCGACGTCGCGTCCTTCTCGATGCACTTGCCTTCGTCGTCGGCGTGCTGCCGTGTCGCCGTGTGCACCCCTCTGATTTGTGGGTCGCCGCGGGGCCCGGCCCTGCCCTGCCCGACCCTACCCGACCCGTCGACCCGGACCCGGCGCACGACATTGACCGTGCGACCCACTTCCACTAGCTTCCACTTCGGCCTGCACGCTGCACTGGACGCCCTGCAAGCCCGCAGAGCCCCTGTCGCTCCGTGGTTATGCAACCCGGCCGCGCGCGCGCCGCCGGGCCGGCCCGCCTCCACGGCGCTCCAGACCGCCGGGCCCTCCGCCGGCCGCCACCACACAGTGGGCCAGCGTCGATAAATGAGACTCGAAGCGTACGTGTGACCCCACCAATGGATTGCTCTCCGAACGAGGAACCCATTGGTGTGGTCACACGTTCAGTTCGAGGCATGTTTAGCTACACTCTGCAGCTCGAAACGCGTCTAGAGTTTTGGCCGCCTCCACCGGTCTTCTGGCCCACTGTGCGCCACCACCGCCGCGCCGAAGCGCGATGAGCCGCGAATGAGTGAACTGGCGACGCAGAGCGGCCGGCCTTCTCGGCCTTGGCGCCGTCGACGGGAACCTCCCTTTCGGAGAGGCGCGCGTCGAACAGCGCCCGGATTGAGTTATGCCCGGACGTCGTGCGGTAATCTCGTCGGCCCGGTGCCCCCCTCCCCGCCTCTCCGGATGCGTCACGGCGGGCCCGGCCCATGCATTATGAAGCGCTGCACCCTCGACCCTGGCCGTGGCCGCGGAGCCCGCAAACACGGACGCGGGCGCGCGGCCACGCGGCGAGGTGCCGCACCGGGGGACGTGCCTGACAATTGAAAGCCCCCCCCCCCCCCTCGTCACCGCAGACCCTTGCTGCTGCTATCTCGCGCTGTGGAAATGGCCTTTTCTCCCCAAAGTGACTTAGGCCGCAAAGTGCAATGAGTTAGCGGCGCCCCGCGGCTTGCCATGCGGCGCTTCCTTTGGCGGGCACTCCCATTTCAAGAGTTGCCTCCTCCACGAGTCGCAGTCGTCCCTGGCGAGGCACCGAGTGCCACGTGCGTCGCCGACGGCAGAGCGTGTGGTACCAGATCCGTGTCTGCTTTCGAACAGTGCCTTCGTCGCTCTGTCGCTCTCGCACTCATGGGTGGGTGGCGCCCCGTTAGGGCAAGAGAGAGACGAAGCACTGAATCGGAATCAGCCTAGGGGTGCTGCGCGCAGCTGCGGGGAGCATCGCGCCGAGGAGTGGCCTGCCCGGCCTGCCCGGCCTGCCGGGGGCGCCCTCGTCCCTCGTCGCGTGGGGGCGCTCCCTTAAGGGCGGGGGCTGAAGCACTGTCACAGCAGGGCCACGGGCACGGCCACGGGCCGGGCTGGCGAGGACGACGTCGGGGACGCTCGGGTGCAATGGCGCGCCAAATGGCGGCGCGGCGGCGCTGCGTTGTCCTCGTCATTTTCTCGTGTTTGCGCCGTTTGCCTCGCCTTTCTCTTCTTTAATCATTCCTGCGAGGACGGAGGAGCGGGCCCGCAATTTCGGCACCCCTGCTTTTGTTTGACACTCAAGTCCGGTCGACGCGGAAGTCGGCGGCCGGCGGCCGGTGGCGGCTGCCGGACCCGGGGAACCCCGTGTCGCGGACGAGTGTTCGACCAGTGCACTAGCACTACTGCAAGGCGGGCTGCGGCGTCGGACACTCGTCGGCCTCTGGGCATGCCTGGGCGGGGCGGGGCGGCCGGTGTCGCGAGTGGAGGACCAAGGACCCGGCGAGCTCCCCCCCCCCCCCCCCGCTCCCGGAGGAGGGAGGAAATGACGGCAAGACAAACAAGAAAAGTCGGGAGGAAAAAGGAAAATCCGCTTGCCTGTTTGGCCGTCTCTTTGTTCCGGCTTTATTACAATTTCACCGCGCGCCGTCCGACGGGCCGACAGGTCGACAGACCGTCGGACCGGTGAACCGGCAGGCCTGCCGGGCCGGGCCGGCCAGGCCGGGGGAGACGCGTCGTCGTTGAATTTTTACGCGCAGGTTCATTGTAATTTTAACAGAAGCGGGGGCAGACCAGCTGCGCGCCGCCCTCTCTCTCTAAAAAAAAACAGCAACAAAAACAATTCATTTTTGACTTTTTGACGCACCTTTGCGCGGGAAAACAACACACACTCACACAGAACGCACAAACACAAACGCACACGTGCGGAGCCCCTACGTCGCGGCGCCGTGTCGCGTGCCTCGCGGCTGCCAGCTCGGCCTGCCCGGCCTGCTGGGGGAGCGTGCCCCACCGCGCACCGCGCCCGGAGAGGGGACTCGTATCTATGCGCATATTTATGCACACAAAGCGACGGCAGGATCCATGTTCGCGATGACGCCCAGCATGAGCCTGCCGAGGCTGCCGAGGCTCGCGGCCTACACGGGCCGCCGTGGACTCGCGGCGGGGCCACCACCACCACCACCACGCGCTGCAACGCGGCCACGGCGACCACCGTGGACTCGCATGGGCCACCGCGGGCCTTGGGGGTCCTCAGCAGTGGCGCGGCGCGGCACTCGGTCTTTCCAACTTAATTTACTTATTTAGAGAGCCTTGCAGGTCGATCGCGCCTCAAGGCCCAAGGTCCCTCCGCGCCCCTCCCACCCCCACAGTGCCACACGCTCGGACGCTCGGCGGCGGATCCAGACCCGGCCTGAGGGAGGGCAAAGTAGCACTCTTTGCCTACTCACAGGGGGAAAATGGCTATCCAGGGGCCGGGCCGGGCCGGGGTTCAATTGTCCTTTCGCCCCCTCTGAATCCGCGCCTGGCCCCGACCTGCCCTGATTTGGGGACGCGGCGACGCGGCCGGCCGGTGCCCTGCCGGTGCCCCCATGGGCCTACACTGGGCCCGCCCCGGGCCGCGGCCAATCCGACGGCGAGGTGTTTTCGGCGTTTACGGCCCGCTTATCGCTCATGTGAAAAGCATGAGGTGGGAGAGGGGCGTGGAGGGGCGTGGAGGGGCGAGCAGGGCTGCAATAAAAAGCTACAAGCAAGAGTCGTTCGTCTCTAGAGTGGTGTAGTGGGGGCCCCGGGGGCCCTGGGGCACGACAAGACCGTCGCCGCGTCCAACTCGGCCCGGCTCACTACTTGTGGTCTACGCCAAGAAATAATTCCAAGCGCCAACCATTTCTGAGCGCCGCTGCTAAATTTCTCTGCTGGTCTAAAAATTGTTTTTTTTTTCCTCGAGGACCCAGCCCGCTAAGATGAGCATCTTGAACAAGTGTTTACTGTGTAGTATTTTTTAAACAATTCATTGTAACTTTCATTTGTTAAATAATCCGTTTTCTGGGGGCAAACAACGACCATAACAATGAATACGAACACGGGCAATGACGGGCTTCCCATTACCCAGTGAGAACGCGGTGGCGTTGTTGTGTGTGTGTGTGGGGGGGGGGGCACCATGATTAAATCCAGAGCGCCAAACTCCTAAACACGACGCCTGCATTGCTATGCATTCGGAATGCCGACTCCCTCCGCAGCCCTGACTCGCAAGCTTGCAGTGCACTTTCCTTTCGCCTTCCAGTGTAGTGCGCGCGTTGAGGGGTTGAGGTGCGGGTGTCACTGAGCGTCACCAACTTGCTGCTTCGCGTCACGAGCGTGTATGTGTGTGTGTGCGCGCGCGTGTGTGTGTCTGTGTGGGGGTGGCAGCGCGCTTTATCTGTAGGACTATATTTCACCCGCCGGGGGCCGCATAAAACACGCACAAAAGAGCAGCAGGTATCCGATGCAAGGCGGGGCGGGGCGGGGCGGGGCGTGCTGGAGTGTTGGAGTTGCGGTGTATACGGCGTCACGCCGCATGTCCGCGCTCCCTGCATCCTGAAGCCTTCCTCGCTGCGGCGCTGCGGTGAGCCCCCCCCGGCCCCCCCCCCGCCCCGCCCCGCCCCGCCCCGCCCCGCCCCGCCGCGGTTCTCCTTTCACCAAGTACAGCGCCGACTCGCGTCGCGGCGCTTCTTTCGCCGCGCGACTGCCTTCCCGTCGACCGCGCCCCCTTCCACCCTCCCCTCCCCGCCTCGACCACCTCCCCTCCCCCTGCTCTGCGACTGCGACTCTGCGCGCCTCCTCCCAGTCCCCTCCCAGTCGGCGGGTTTTAGTAAACAATCTGATTAATTGTCGAAATGATGGCGAGGCGCGAGGCCGCACTCCGTGTGCTTCGCGTTGGCGCCGCCAGGCGGTCCGCGCGCCGAGGATTAGAGCGTTCAAGTCTCTTGCCGCCGCTTGGCAGTGCCGTGCCGCCGTGCCAAGCTTGGCAGTGCGGTGCCGCGCGGCCCGCGCCTGGAGACGGGGAGGGGGCGTGAGGGGGGGGGGGCGCCAGCAAAGTTCAATCAAGTCCCCATCATGGCCGGGCCGGCCGGATTTTGGGGACGTTCGCGTAAGCGAAATTGTGCAAACGCGAAGTGAAATGGGCGCATGTTTTGCGTGACTGTACTTACTATCGGTGCAGGCGGCGGTGGTAGAGTGTCAGGTAAGGCCGTGGCTGACCCCGCCGTGCCATGCCACGCCACTGGCCGTGCGTTCCGTGACGTCGGTGTGGACGGGGAGTCTGGGAGTCGGGGTTCACCCACCTCGCCACACGTCAGGTCGACCGGGTCGACTGGCACACTGCGCCGAACGCCACACTGTGCATGCCGTTCGCCTCTTTATTCCTCGTAACGCTCTCGATGCATGCACGCTCGGCCGTGCGCGGCGGCGGCGTTCCCGCGCTGCTTGATTTATACCCCTTGTCTCCGCATCCACTTCGCGCGCCGGCGCCGCGGGTTCGAGTACCGCCGGGGGCTGGCAACTTTTACAGTTATTGTTTATCAGCGGTGCTGCGCGGCAGTCTATCTCTGTCTCTCTCGCACACCGGCGGGGCGCGCCGGGAGTGCGAGAGAGAGACAGATAGCGACGAGAACACTGCTTGGAATGAGACTGCTCGCGGCGGGTCGGTTGGTGGGGTTAGTTGGCGGCTCATTACCCATAAATCCAGAGGCAGGGCGATACAGCGGCGGGACTGGCGGGACGGAGCGGGGTGTCCTGGGCACAAGGGCGGGGTCGAAGGTCGTGGCGACGGCGTGGCGTGGCGGCGCGGCGTGTGATGGCGGCGGGGAGGGGGCGGGGGCGCGGCCGGGGCCCGGCTCGGGGTTGGGCCACGCCAGGCCACGCCAGGCCACGCTTGGTGCTGCAGGTCAGAGGCGGGGATCGATGCCTGTGTGCACGCCACTCAACGCTGCACGCCTTGGCCGTGCCGGGCCCGCCCTGGTCTGGCTGCCCTGGGCTGCCCTGGGCTGCCCTGGGCCCACCGGCCTGCCTGTGGTGTGGGCCCGCAATGGCCAGCCGGCTTGCACTGTCGCAGTCCGTGCAGCGGCCGTGCGTGCCACTGCCGAACCGTGCCGTGCCGGGCCGCGCCGTTCCCAGGCGAGCCGCGCGTGCCCGCATCGCACCTAGCGACCGCGGCGGCGGCTTTAAGACGACCTCCAAGAAAACAAAAACAAAACATTATTTGGCGGGAAATCTTAGAAAGACTTGTTCTTTCTTGTCTCAAATCGTGTCTCATAGAGTTCATAAGGTTCAAAGCCTAGTTATAATATTAATCATAATCAAATAAAAAGTCCTGAGCACAGTCGGGCCGTGGCCTGATCGTTTGCTCTGCCGCTGTTGGAGCGACTGCGAATAGTCCCGAGTGGCAGTCAACGTAGAGTGCAAATAATGTCCCGTGCGCATTTCAGTGTTTTGTTTCTTCGCAGTCGCGCAAACAGTCGTGGTGAAAACGAATGGAAAAGATTTAAACGTGTGTTCGTAGCTCGTACTTTCTCAGCAGTGCAGCAGAATAATTGGTTTCTTGACGAGTGTTGCTAGTGTTGCGTTCGTTTCCTCACTCACACATTAAGCACAGGCACATCGAAACAGTTCTTGTGTCCACCCTAACCTATAAACTCTCTGGCGGAAGTCTCATGGTGGGTCACTGTTGTAGTGACAAGTGACGGACAAACACGGGTTGGCAACCTACCCGTTTTCGTCAGGTTGGCTGTAGAAAGACCTCCGAGACAGCGAGACTGTTTTCACTGTATATAAAGCTTGCGGCTTATAAAGAATGCAGCGGTCAACGTCAACCTTGCTTGGGGCGGGCGGTCGCCGAGTCTCTCTCGAGGCGAGATGACGGTAAGATGGTGAAGACGGAGAGGACGTCGCGGGGGCACTGTTCTGCGCGGCGGCGCGGCCTCGGCGGACCTTTCTTTTTATGGCTCGGAAGAGGCCATTGCGCCACCAATGATCTGTGTGAGGATCGCTCAGCATTGTCCGGGGTGCGGCGAGGCGCGGCGCGCGGCCGGGGCGGCACGGAACGACCGCGCCAACTGCCGCCCGCGCCGACGGCGTCCTCGACGTCCTCGACGCCGTCCTCGTCGACCGCCACGCCGTTTACGGCCTTTTCGCGCGCGAACACGGCGAGTGTGCGTCCTCCTGACCTCTGCTCTGTGTGGTTGCAGGTGAGTGGCCTCGTGCGCGCACGAGGGGTGTCGGCGTCGGAGGCCGTCGTCGCGGTGGAGGTAAGCAAGGCCGGGCCGGCAGCGCTAGGACTCTAGCCGTTGCGGCCCCGCCCCGCCCCGCCCCGCCCCGCCCCTGCAGGCCGTTGCCGTTCCCAGTCCCAAAAAACCATGAGTCGCATGGGATCCCATGAGTCATATTCCATGGGACCTAACTGAAATCCCATGAGAACGCGGGTCAGCACCATGGGTAAGTGGCCTCCCATGGAAAATAGAGGTGATTTCCCATGGCGCGGGATGAACACCATGGGAGGGGGCCTCTCCATGGTGTGAACTTTCCCATGGCGTCGCCATTCCCATGGGATGGAATTCCTGCCCGTGCGTTGAAGTCTCCGTCTAATTTTCGTTTAGAAACGCCCGGGTGACTTGTCGACCGCCACGCCGTTTACGGCCATTTCGCGCGCGAACGCGGCGAGTGTGCGTCCTCCTGACCTCTGCTCTGTGTGGTTGCAGGTGAGTGGCCCGTGCGCGCACGAGGGGTGTCGGCGTCGGAGGCCGTCGTCGCGGTGGAGGTAAGCAAGGCCGGGACCGGCAGCGCATGGGACTCTAGCCGTTGCGGCCCAGGCCCGCCCGCCAGGGGCCCCTGCGGCCGTTGGGCGGTTGCCGGTTCCGCCGGCCGGCTGGCCCGGGGGCTGGCCCGGGGGCTGGCCGCCACGACGCCGGGATCGTGCGGATGGACTCCGTAAAGAATGAAGGCGTGGCGTGATGCCTGCGGCCGAATGGCCGAATTCTCGGTATAAATTTCTCATAGACGCCGGGATGGAGTCCGTGTTGTGGTATTGCTGGGCGCTGCTCGGCGCCTTCCAGCCCTCCGGGGGCGGCGAGCCCTGGGGCGCGGGGCCGCGTAGGGCCCCCGGGCCGTCATGGAAGAGAAGAAAAAAATGAAACAACTGTAGTATCGTGTCCTACTTCTGGCGGGCCGGATTTTGTTAACTCTGCGGTGGCGGGTCCGGCTAGGTCCGGCTGGAGTGCCGCCCTGGCGGGGCGGGGCGGGGCCGGCACACACGACGGGCCGTGCGGATTCGTGCCGCGGTCGGTCACTTCCGGTTGCGGTGCCGAGCGCGGCGCCGACCACGCCACTCCGCAAGCCGTGATTGTATTAGCCGCCTTGGCCGCGCCGCCCCGGGGGCAGCAGGTCAGCGAGGCCTTGAGGCTCGCGCCGACAATTACTCTTGCACTTACTTCTCAATAAACTATTCGCCAAAATCGCATAAAAACATGCGAATTTTTTTGGATGATGGCTCTTGAGGACTCTGGTGATTTCTCTTGCTTTCGTGGACTGACACACACCGAAGACTTTGCGGACATCAGATTTAAAAAGGACAGGCCGCCGGTGATTGAGTGACTGAGTGACTGAATGGGCGAGGAGGCGGAGCCGAGCGGCTCGGTGATTTGCTCTGGGCTGGCGGGCTGACCGGCTGGCGGGGACTTGCGGGGCTGGCAGGGTGGCGGGCTGGCGGGCCGGTGCTGGCGGGGCTGGCAGTGCTGGCGGGGCTGCGGGGCTGCGGGGCTGGCGGGGCTGGCGGGGCTGGCGGGGCTGGCGGGGCTGGCGGGGCTGGCGGGGCTGGCGGGGTCGCAGCGCGACTCATGCCATTCAGAGACACTCGGACAGCAAGTGGAGTGTATTTATGAGTTCCGTAATGTTTTCTTGATGAAGTCGCCGAGAGGAGGGGGGAGGGGTGGGAAGGGAGTGGGAGGGGGTGTCGCTCCTCGGTCTGGCGCCGTTGGACTCCTCAATCAATAGCGGAGGCGTCGATAAAGCAGCGGCTCCTGAAGCAGTCGACTGATTCCGAGATTCCTTTTCGTCGCGCTGTCTCTCTCGCACTCATGGGGCGTCCCGTATGGGTGCGAGAGAGACAGAGCGACGAGAGCGACTCTCGGAAGCAGCGACTGCGAACGGCCGCAAGGCCGCTGGGCCGAAAGGGGTGCGGAGGTGAATGCCGAGGCAGCCAAAGGCAGCCACAGCAGCGGGGCCGGGCCGGGCGGTGTCACGCCGCGCCCGAATATTTGAGCCGCAAAGAAAACAATTTATATCTCTCGCGCTGTCATCTTCCGCCCCTTATTTATTCCCTGCCCCGCCGACTGCCGAGCCGAGCCGGGGCACGGCGAGTGCAGCCGGGCCGCGCCGAGCCGAGCCGAACCGAGCCCGCAGGCCGCAGCGGAGCCGCAGCTCTCATTACGACGTGCCGGGCATTCATAACCCTTGCCTGGCGGACGTAGCGGGACGTAGCGGACGGCGCCCCCACCTGGCCGCGCCCCGCCGCGCCCCGCCGCGCCCCGCCGCGCCCCGCCGCGCCCCGCCCGGCCCCGCCGCGCCCTGTCCCCCCAGTGGGGCCCCCACCCCGACCAGGAACCTTGCGCGAGGTCGTTCCAACCCCTCCCCCCTCCCCTTTTGCGCCTCGCGCGCAGTTTCCGTATTTATGTGGCTCTTACTTTGGCGCGGTGTGCGGCTTATTTGTGCGGCTTATTTGTCCGGTTCGAGTGACGCGCTGACGTCACCGGCCGGGTCCTCGGCCGGGCCGCCACTCTGGCGGAGTGCACGGAGTGGCACGGAGTGGGCCGGCACTGCTAGTCTGCTCGGCGGGGCGCAGCGGGGCGCTGCAGGGCGCGGCGGGGCGTCGGCCGGCGCCCCCTTTAATTGTCGTATTAGTACGTCCCGGTGCGACCGGTTTCGGTGCGACCGGTTCCGGTGCGGCCGGTTCCGGTGCGGCCGACCCAAGCCGCCTCAGCGCTTGGGCGCCGCTGTGCCGGTGTGCCTTTTATCGAGTGCCGACCGATAAGCGGCAAACACGGTGGCCGTGGCCATCGCCGGCCCTCGCCGGCCATCGCTGTACCGACCGTTGCTGGTCGCCGCGTTTTGCTTACGACTGTCCGACTTGGCCCAATATTTACCCTCCGCTCACCGCTGCTGAATCGGGAAGGATTGTGTCGGCCAGCGAGGCAGCGAATTGACGAGGCCCCAACATGGTCAACACCACGCTAACAAAGAGTACAGTTTTCCGATTTCTCTGGATTGTGTTTGTCTTGGATTTTCAATGTTTATATCGGCTGCTCGTCCAAGCGTTCGTATACTTCGAGAGATACAAATTGGAGGAGAATGAAAAGACAGAGAAAACGTTTCCTGGGTGTATCGCCACCCCGTCGCCATATGACAGATTTCACCTGGACTATATTTGACTGCTCACCATAGAACGAAGCAGACTATCAACCTGGCTCAGTTCTATTCACCTTTGTTTTTCGACAACAGCGGTCTCAACTTTTCGGCGGCGCGCGGGGAGGCGCGGGGCGCGTCTCTTCCAACGCGGAGGCCGGCTCTAATAATCCCCCGCCAGTTTTTCATTTAAATAAAAAAGCAGTGCCGGTGCGGGGCAAGGCAGGGCAGGGCAGGGCGAGGCAGGGCAGGGCACGCACTGCAGGGGCCGGCAGGGGAATGACCAACTTGGCGGTGCAATTCCGACCCGAACCGCGCCCAGCAGCATGCTCACTGCGAGCAGCGTTTCGTCGCTCTGTCTCTCTCGCACCCCAGCGGGACGCCCCACGGGTGCGAGAGAGACAGAGAGAGGAGAGAGAGAGAGAGAGAGAGAGAGAGAGAGAGAGAGAGAGAGAGAAAGCGACGAAAGCCCCGTTCGAAATGAGCCTGCCGGGCAAAGGGTGTAGCGCCCGACTAATCACTAATCGATGGCGGTAGCGGGGCTAGGCCGGGCAAGGCCGGCGAGGGGCAAGGGGCCGCGCAGTGTGCGTGGGCTGGGGCCGCCGCGCCGCGCGCCGCCACTGCGAAATGAGGTTCGCTGCGAGGGATGGAAGAAGTGGAATAATAATCAAGCCCAGGTTCACGCCCTGCTCGCCGCGCGCCGTGGTGTGGCGCCAGACCAGTCGGCCAACGCTCGCTGCCGGCCGCGCAGCCTGAACCGCTGGGTAAGCACTCGGACGCACTCGGACGCAGCCGCCGCCAAAAACATGACATCCGATGACGTCACCGACACGCTGGGCAACGCCGCTCTTTGATGGTGCCGGTGTGTTGGCGGCGCCGCTCCGCGACAAGCAGACAGGCCGTGCGGCAAATGCATCGCGCTAATACCCATCCATTCGCATCCCCCGCGTCACGGCACCGCGGCGTGCGGCCGAGCCGCCGCGAGCCGCACGGAAGATAGGCTGGGCTAGACTAGGCGGAGCGCTGCGGGGCGCTGCGAAGCCGCGGCCTTAGCGCCGGCCGTTATGTGCGTGGCAGCGCGGCAACGCGGCAACAACGCCCGCAGCGGACGGATTTATGCGGCGCTCCCCGCCAAGGGAGAGAGAGAGGGAGCGAGTGTATTAGTGCGAGTGTGTGCGAATGAGTCTGAGACGGACCAACTGACCGAGCGCGCGCGCGCTGGCTGGCTGGCTGGCAGTGTCCGGAGACCGCATGGAACGCCTGCGAAGCGCTGGGTAGGCCGGCCCGCAAGGTACGCGTGTGCCTGCGCGGCCCGCCCTCCAGGGGCTCTCGACCTGGACGAGGGCCTCCCTCCACCGCCACGCCACGCCACGCCACGCCACGCCTCGGAGGCTCGGGGCTCGCAGACTCGCAACGCGTGGCATAATTTGAGGCCTCGTTCCGTGTTTTGTGTTTTGAGGCGGGACTCGCCCTGTGTCTTGCAAATGAAAGAGATGGCGGTCCCCGTCCACTCGGCCCGGACGTGACGTAATTCTTGTGGTGTACCTGCCTCGTGTACTGATCCCCCTCCGCCGCGACGTGCTCGCGACGTGTGCCGCGGCCGCCGCAACTCCCGATCGCCTGCGAATCAACAACGAGAATTCCCCTCCTCATCTTTTTTTCAGCGCGCGGAAAAATAAACACTCAGGCCAAGCAGCCCCGGGCCGCAATTAGCCGGTCGGACGGGGCTGGCAGCCAGCCGTCGCTCCGTCTCTCTCGCACCCCTTCAGAGCGGCCTGCGAGTGCGAGAGAGACGGACGGGATCAGCCGCGTGCCCGGCAGCTGCGGTCACGATCGCGCGCGAAAACGCCATTTCGGCGCATTTTGGCCTACGCTCTGCGAGTGAGCAACAAGACTGCCAATAACGCTGGGATTTCCCTGCGAGCAAGACGCCGCTGCCTGCCAATAACGCTGGGACTTCCCTGCGAACAAGACGCTCGCGGTATACAGATGTCAAGATGTCAGCGTCGCCCGCGATTCCGTTCGAATTTCTCATGCCGGAGTCGGAAGTCGGATGTGTCAGGCCAGCTTACCCTGCGCCGCGGGGCCGCGCGGCCGCCGTTGTTTCTCGTTGCACACTTTTTCCCAGCTAGCTGGCTGGCTGCCTGGCAGGCCGTCTGCCTGCTGCCTGGCTGCGCGCCCTGCCGCCGCCGCCTCGCCCGCCGAATGTCGAAATCGTTTCCCTTGATTGATCCCCAATGCAGCAGTTTGGCGGGGCGGGCGGAGTGAGGCAGAGCGCGGCGGGGCGGCCGGCTGGCTGGGCTGCAGCGGGGCATCAAAGGCAGACCAGACCCCGAGGCTGTTCCCCGGTCCGGCGGCCCTCTCGGCCGGGCCGTGGTGGATTGTTCGCGAGGGACCGAATAAAAGTACGACAGACATCCACTTCCTTCTGGCTCAGGCCCGCCCGGATTGGCTCGGGGTGCGGCAGACGGCTTCCCCTCCCCCTCCGCCCTCCGCTTCCTCACGTAAAACCCACCGCTGGGCAGGATGGGCGCGACTTATGTCTGCAACAGATGGGGCATGGCAGGTCGGGCCGGGCCGGGCGGGACAGGCAGAGACACAGAGAAGGAGAGAGAGAGAGAGGTGCACTCGCGGTTCGCGCTGCTCTGCGGCTTTCGGAAGAACCGAGGTTCGGAAGGACCACCCCGCGCACTGTCCGTCCGGAGTCAGAGCAGAAGTGGGTCACTTTTTATTTCCGCACAAAACGAAGGGGAAGAAGAATCCGATGGGAAACGGGATTCCACGGCGGTGCATAAACACGGATGCGCGCCGGGGATGTCACGATGTCAGTGTCTGGAGGTTAATGGGAAGAGAGAGGGCCGGGCGGATAGGCCGTCGGAACGTAATTACGCCGACTGCCATGTGGATGTCGATACGCAAAACGGCAAAACGGCGGAACGGGCTCCGGGCAGTGTATGCCGCGCTGCACTTGACGCGGCCCTGGGAGGGGGGGGGAGGCACCACCAACATCAGTGCGCCGCAGCGGCTCAAATTAACTTTCTTCCCCGCGAATGCCAAAAACAAAATTAAATAAATAAAACGGCATTGTAATCGCTTTGAGGCGGCGGCGAGGAGTTCCTTTACCTCGTGCATTTGAATAAAAAGGGGCGGGGTCGCGCCAGGCTGCCCCTCTCTCTCTCTCTCTCTCTCTCTCTCTCTCTCTCTCTCTCTCTCCTTCTTTTCTGACTACAGTCGGCGATTCGAACGAGCCATTACCTCCCGAGAACCTAGCTGGCTGTTTTGATGTAGATGGTTGTAAAACATAAGGAAACTGTAAATCTAACACGAAGGTTGGCACATTATTTTTTTCTAGTTTACTCCACCGGCCTTCCGGATGGGGCTTGCTGCCGATGTCGTAAACCAAAGCCGTCGGATAAATTTCACTCACGTCCGCCGGGGGCGAAATTACAAAAGACAAGAACCGCGGGGTTCCGATTTATTTTGATGATGCCGGGCAGGGGGGTAGGGGGGGGGCGGAGGCACGGCTGTCGTGCTGCTGCCGCGGTGCGGCTGGTCTGGGATGATCCCAGAGGGCCAAGCGGCCGCGCCTTGAGGCGGGCTGGCTCTCGCTGGGCCGGACGGAGAAATACCAGGCACTGCAGATGCCCCGCGCCTCCGGCGTCCCCCCCCCCCCCGCCCCCCCCCATGCCCCCCCATCCCCCCCAGACCACTACATCTCTCGAACACGACGGGGAAGTGCATGTCGCCTGCCCGAGAGGCGCGCGTCCTTCCTTAAGACGGCAAGGAAGGGGAGAGGGGGGGGGGGCATACTTTTCTGCCGTCCGAGCAGGGTTTTGGGGGGGGGGGGGCGCCGGGTGGGGATGGGCTCCGTAAAACCTCAGGACGGGGCACCGTGGGGGCTCACCGGTCGCCAGGGGGGCCAGGCGGCCCGGGGGCGCCGTCCATGGGCCTCGCGACACCGCAGAATACATGATTGCCAACATGCACAAAGAGATTGGTTCAGACCCACTGACACGCACACACACAAACACACACACACAGCGAGAAAAAGGTTCTGTTTTTGTCCTTGAATTCGTACTAATGGCCTTGAGCCCTCAGAATGTAAATTTGGTTGGTCTCTCTCATTGTCAAGCACACAAAGAGGGCAAACACTGAGACGCAAGATGCACATTAAGAGAGTTCAAAGAGAGACCCTTATTTTGGCGGACCTTCCACCCACCCCTTTCCGCCAATCTCGCTTCGTGATTTTGCCGGCCGAAAGTTTGCGGTCGATTGGCCCTGTGTCGCTACACTGTGTCGCTACACTGTGTCACCACACTGTGACGGCCCCGTGGGTTATTCATTCTTTTTTATCGGCCCATTATGGCCGGGCGTCACGGAGTTCCACGTCGGGTCGCGTCACGCGCGTGGCGTAACGCGACGCAGGGACGGCCCTTGTCCCCTTGTCGCTGCGCATCGGCCGGCCGGGGGTGACGCTTGGCACTGCGCTTGGCGTGCGCTTGGCGTGCGCTTGGCGACCATTATTGGCCCGCAGTCCGCCCCGCTCCACCCCGCCCCGCCCCGCCCTCGCCCCCCGCGTCGCCGAGCCATATGCCCTTTCACACGCGATTTCTTGATTATTCTGTGAGGGCGGCTTTGACACCCCGGGGCTATTGGCGTGCGCCGCGCGCCGCCTCGCCGCCGCCAGCCTCGGTCGGGCTGCCACGCTGCTGCCATGCGCGCCGTGCGCCGCAGGGGGCGACCCGTTCCAAAAACGCCGTATGAAAAATCCATGCGACCCCCTTTCATACGCTGCCGTGCCCCTCCGATTTCCTTTCCTTTCCTCCCCCCGACGTCTTGGCGCGCTCGGCGCCATCCGAAATGCCAGTGACCGGCGGAAGGCGCGCCGTGCTTGGCAGGCACTCGTCCCACGGGCCAGCCAGCCAGCCAGCCAGCCAGCCAGCCAGCCAGGCCGGCAGCGCCGCCTGGGGGCGGCAACCTCCCGTGCGAGCGAAGCGATTCAATCCCAAGTGCAGATTGATTTTTCATCCTGCATCGTCCTGATGTTGCTCCTCGTGCTAGCTTCCCTCGGGCACGCGGTCTTATTGGCTGCAATTTGTTTGCGCTGCCTGTCTGCCTGCCTGCCTGGCCGCCTGGCTGGCTGGCTGGCTGGCTGGCTGGCTGGCTGCGGCGGCGTTTCGCGGCGTTGTGTTGCTCTTTGCGGGGTGGCCCCCTGTGTTTGTAATTAAGTTGTTGATCAAACTTGAAAATGATGCGAAACTCGTTAGGTTGGCCCGCGGGGCAGTGCGGGGCTGCGGCTACTTAGACGAGGTGGGGTGGGGACTCCGTTAGCCACCACAACAACAGCAGCAGTGCAAGGTAAACACAAGTTCTATTCTTCGCCTTGGCTCGCCCTGCCTAGACCTCTTGCTGCGCTCTTTCGTGGCTTCCTCTCTTTATTAGTCGCAACGTAGAAGAAGAGAAAAAAATTGCCCAGTTGCGCGAATTGAATGATGAATGCAGCCGTGGGAAGTATATCTTTTTCGTATTCAGACTTGCATACACAGGACCATCGGGAAAGAAGTCTTTTTTCAGTTTCCTCATTCTTACTGTCGTGTGTGGTGTAGACAAGGAGGCACTTGCTTCCTTTGACGGGGTAACAGTGGGTCAGCGCTCGTCCGCGCCGCTACGGACAGTCAACTAAATGCGCGCCAAATTTGCGGGCCAAGGTGGCCCACCAAGGTGGGGCGGCAGCACTCCCCCGAGAGCGTGCGTAACCAGCACCGGATGGGGGTCGGCGTAGTGTTCACCCACATAGACCTCTTTGCCGTTCCCACGGTCCCCCTCCCTGGACCACCGTCGCCTAGCAACGCGAGCCAAACAAATCTCAGGTATGCTGCCTGCTAGGCGACGCACGACGGATGCGTTTTTTGGTCATATCTCGTAAACCGTTAAAGCTAGATGGGTATAGTAAGCGAGCCGATTGTAGTTTAAGCTGAGATCTACAATCGGCTCGCTTACTGTACACGTCTATCTTGAACGGTTTAGGAAATATGGCCGGAAAACCCACCCGCCGCGCGTCGTCCGGTGTGCAGCATACCTGCGATTTGTTTGGCTCGCGTTGCTAGGCAACGGTGGTCCAGGGAGGGGGGCCGTGGGAACGGCAAAGAGGTCTATGGCGGCAGCCGCGCCCACCCCGCCCGACCACATCAAAATTTTAAACTCATCGGCCAGTCATGGGCTGCGCGGGATGCCAACGAAACAAAAAAGGGGAAGGGGTTGTGTGACTCTGTGCCACAAAGTCCTCGTGCCCAGGCCCGCCCAGGCCCGCCCAGGCCCGCCCAGGCCCGCGGCGCTGCAGTCAGGGGGGAGGGAGTCCGCAGTGAGGTTCTATTTCACGCTCTACCTGGCGTGGCCCCGAGCGCGGCCACCGTCGGCCACCACGCGAGGGGGAAGCGCAATTGTCCTCAGGACATTGTTCGTTAGTGGACTAACCCCCCCCCCCTCCCGGGCTCCCCCAATCCTTGGCCGCGTGTTAAGGGGGGTCAGCCGGCGTGAGTCTGTTGTTGTATTTTTTTTTTCAAGGAAGGTGGTAGTGGGGCCTTGAGGCGTTTTGAAACGCAAACAGCTTGTGTGTATTTAGCCTGCTCAAGTGCAACATATGCGAGTATCTTGTCTAAACGCTGCCAGTGTGCCAGTATCCAGAATCCCAGGAAAAGCCGAAATGGGAGTGCCGAACTGATTCCCACGGACCGGCCAGGCCAGGGCACGTGTTTTCCTTTTGCAATTGGCTCGACTCGACCTCCCGAGTGGTCGGGCGCTGCCAGTGCCACGGCTTGTTTCGGTTTCGGGTTCAGGCTGCCAGGACAGTTTGGCCTGTTCCTGATTAGGGCCCCACTAACGGGGCCTAACGACCCATGCACACACACACACACACACACACACCTACACACAGACACACACACACATACACACCTACACAGACACACACTCACACACCTAGACACACAGAGGCAAGGGTGCGCCCACTCCATGGTCCGCCCTCAAAATGTAATCGGATTCGTCGCACCGTCCGTCCTCCGGCGTGATTCCAGCCCAGCCGTCCATCAGGGCTGCGGCTTCCAGAAAGGCAGTGGCTGCCGTGTGTGTGTGTGTGTGTGTGTGTGTGTGTGTGTGTGTGTGTGTGGAGGGGAGAGAGAGAGAGAGAGAGAGAGAGAGCACACCTGCTGGGGCGAGAGTGTGTGCACGTGCAGGTTCTTTAAGGCGGGAAACCTGGGAAACTGGATCTCATGGAAGCAAACAAGCGCCCCCCTTGCTGCGCACACACGCACCCACACTGTCGCGGAGCGAGGCGGGTGCATGGTAGATCATTGATCCTCGCTGATCCGACGTGAGCCCTTGTCAGGGCCTCGTGTGCCGGGAACAGCTGCTCTTTTCTTTCCTGGTCTTTGTTTTTGGGCCGGGCTGCCCGTGTCTGCCGTGGTGCCGGCCAATTGTGTAGCGGCCCCGCCGAGATCAACGCGCCGAGCACCCACTTTGTATCCCACGGCACAAAGAGACTGGGATTATTGTGTCCCCCCAAAAATGGAAAATGACCCTCAGCCGTTTGTTCTTAGTTATGAGGCGAGGGACCTTCCAATCGAATAGGAGTGGCGATGCAGGCCTCGGCCGCTGTCAGTGTGCTGGTCGTGGCGGAGGAGGCCCGGCCGCTGTCAGTGTGCTGGTCGTGGCGGAGGAGGCCTCGGCCGCTGTCGGCGAGCCGCTTTCGCCGTTCGCCCGGCCGCCGCACGGTATCGATTCCACGTCGTGCGTGCGTGCCTGTTTTACTTTCACTAGGACAGGTGGTCGCCACGCCAGCGCCCTCTGCGCCAACATGGCCGTTGTTGTTGCTGATGTTGTTGCTGTCGTGGCTCAAGCTGGTAACACGAGCGCTCGCAGCACGTCCACACATGCGAGGCAGGAAGGCGACTGACGAAAAGAAGTTTAGGCTAACCGTTGCCGGCCTTGGAGGGGAGGTGGATAGTGAATGGTGGTGTCGAAACACCGAAAGCCCCGGCGTCCATTCGTCGGCCTCTGCACTGCAGGAACACGCAACTGGCTGCCTGTGCCTGATAACCTCGTAGGGTGTTACCTCGGCGATCCTCCACACACAATGTCACTGGGACGAGTCCACTCAAACTGGTTCGAGAAAAGGATGAAATAGGCGGTTCCATCGGCGAGCCGCCTCGCCGCACCGCCCTGCGTCCATTTCTCCAGCGCTCTTACCTTGTCTTCCTCGTTCCGCGGCCGAAGAAAGGCCTTTTCTGTATTCCGTGCGTCCGTGCGAGCGGACAGCGGCCCGGCGTGTGTTCCTGAGGTCGCTCCCCCTCCCCTCCCCTCCCCTCGCTTGCACCTGAGGGCGCGGCGCGGCGTGGCGCGGCGTGTACGCTGCTACTCACCAGGCCTGGCCATCATCGATCGTTGGTTGACCAGAATAACCGGCGGCGAACTGGTTTTGCCGTGTGGGCCCGCCTGCCTGCTTATAGTGTGGCATGCCGCCCCCCCCCCCCCCCCATCCCCCCGCGACGTGTGCCACGCTATGCCGCACGCCGAGGCGGCCCGGCCGGGGCGTCGGAGGCGTGCCCGGCCCTGCCCTGCCTCGCCCCTGACGGCGGGCAAACGGTCAATGGGGGCGCAGCCCCCCCCCTTCCCCCCGCCGCGTCAAAGTCGCGGCAGAAACAAACAACACCGCTTTGGATTTAAATGGACGCTCATTAAGGAGTGTCGGGCCAAAGCCTTTTTGACCCGCGCGATGCGTCCAGGCCCTCCAGGGGGTGGTGGCAGTGGCGGGTGGAGTGGTTGGGGTTGGCGGAGGGGGCGGCGAGAGTGATTGTTCGCCGAGCTCTAAAATGCACCTCCCGCCCCTCATACTCGGCGCCCCCTCCCGGCGGCGCCAGGCGGGCGCGTCGCTGCGGCGACAGAATGCCTCCTTGCGGGCGCACTCGTTGGAGCTAGCGAGCGATCCGCCATGCCGATCACATCTCGCACTGCTCATTAAATGCCTATAAAGCGCCGCGAGGCAGGGCGAGGCCGGGCGAGGCGGGCCGCGGCCCCCGGGTGGCAGGGCTGGTGCTCGGAGACAGCCCTGACCTCGCCCCAGTCCCCCACCCCCACCCCACCCTCTCCCGCCTTCTCGTTTTACTGCCGCGGCGTACCCTTCGCCACCCGCAGCGATTTGCCGAAGGGGAACAAAAGAAAGTTAAAATGCTGCGCTGACCGTCGCACCACAGCCTTACCGGATTAGGAATCCACCCATGACGAGTTTCTGTTCGCCGCAAAGGTCTGAGAGTTGTTGCCAGGCGGAGACACTGCGAAGAAGGGCGGTCGCAACTGCGCAGTGACTACAGCTTTGCTTCCACAAAACAGAAAATGCCTGCCGTCCTAGAGTCAGAATATTTTGTTTGCAAAAATAATAATAATTTTTTTTGAAATAAGGAGTTAATTAGCAATTAGCGTGCGACACAAATTACCGGTCCAGTGGGCCTCTGCGTGGTGTGCTGTGTGCTTCCCGCACGCCTAGTCCCGTTGGCGAGCCTTGCTTGCCTGTCCTTGCCTGTCTGTCCTTGCCTGTCTGTCCTTGCCTGTCCGGCCAGACTGGCGGCCACTCATTAGCATTCCGTTGCATTTCCGTGCCCACTTGGACGCGGCGCAGTCATCGCTTTGAGTGGCTCGGCGCGCTGCATCCACGTGCTTTGACCCCCCCTCCTCCCCCCGGGGCCGCGGGGTGGAAATGGGAGGGGTGAAAGGGAACCGCGTTGCACCTGGGCCGGGCGGGGCGGGGCGGGGCGAGGCGGAGCGCGGATTAGCGAACCAACTAATGTGGACGATTTAGTGCGGGATTACGTTTCCCCATCAGCCTACTTTGCATTATGAAGAGCGTAATGGGTCCGGCGTGGTGGGGTCGGCGTGGTGGGACCAACGTGGTGGGGAAAGTAGCGGTTTTTGCTGCCCCTGGGCGGCTTCTGCATCCGATCCAGCGGTAGTCAAAGGACGCCCTCAACGTCCTACTCTTTCATGCCCCGTCTGGGACACGCCCTCACCACGGCTAGTTTGGGAGTGTTGAAAAGTTGGTCGAAAACTAAAGGTTGTTATTGTCATGAATGCTCAAGAATATGAATGCCCCGCCGGGTACTTCAACTGAATACCCTCTCGGGCGGGTGCCTTTCGGTGTTTCAGCCGAGACGGTCCCGGCCTGTCTCGGCGCCCTTTCTGTGTGTGAATGTGTGGCTTTGTGCTCCGACGACTGTGTGATGACAACTTACGCCGCAACGACCTGCCGCTTCCCCCTTGAACTTCCCCCCCCCCCCCCCCCACCACTCGGCCCTAGTGGCTGCAGCCGCGCCAGCCACGCCCACTCTAGCCGCACACCGCGGCGCGGCCGTGGGGCCGTAGGGCCGCCGTAGGGCCGTAGGCAGGCTGGCAAGCTGTGGGCTAATCCCAAGGCATGCTCAGCTTCTTCCGCGGATTACCTCCGGAGCCTCGAGCCGGCACAGGTCGTGGTGGAAAAGTGGGAAGGGGGGGGGGGGAGGAGGTTCTAGGTCAAGTGCTGTTGTGTGCCGCGGTGAAACGTCCCGGACATGGCGTGGGGAGGGGAGGGGGGAGGCAGACGAGGTGGTCGTGATAATCTTGGTCCGCCACTAATTACTCCGTCGGCGAGGAATTTCGAGGGCCGTGTTTTCTTTTCGCCCATCTGCACCGCGCCCCGCCCCGCCCCGCCCCGCCCCGCCCCGCCCCGCCCCGCCCGCCCCGCCTCGCGCTGTAATGAGCGTGCAGTGTTTCCTCGTCAAAGTCGCTACAGTCGGACTACAAGGCTGCCGACTCGCTGTGTACACACTAAAATGGAAATGCGCCACGCCTTTCCGTGCGCACTGTGCAATGTACACTGTGCGGGCCCGGCCGAAAGCCCGAAGCGGCGAAGCGGCGAAGCCCACGCTCCGAGGCGGCCGGAGGAAGACCATGGGGAGTTTACGTTAGGCTCCCTCCTCTCTCCGAGCCGAGCGTGAGTGGGCGGCCGTGGTCGTTCTAGGCGTCAACTACTCCAAATGCTATCGTGGACGACCAAATATGTGAAAACTGGCATTACTATTGAGTGTGTTTTTTCGTTTGAGTGTGCTTCGGGGTGTTTGCGATGGTGGTGGTGTGTGCCTGCGAGGGTGCCCCGGCAAAATGTACTTGGATTGAGTAAGGAAACGCTGCAGGGAAAGTTAGTTACCCCGTCGTGTGTGAGTGAGCGTGTGAGCCTCTGTGTGTGCGCGTGTGTGTATGTGTGTGTGAGCCAGTGTGTGTGTGAGTGCGCGCGTGTTCGACGCTGTGTACATGCCCCAAAGAGGTGGGGGTGTTTTGGGAGGGAGCGCAGTGTTGGGGTCCCAGCTGACTGGCGATTAGGCTGTGTCCGGCTGGCGTACCCAAAACCTCCCCCTCCCCCTTCTCCCTCCTGGGCGGTGGCGCGGTGCCCCTTTCGGGATCCCTTTTGGGGTCCCTTTCGGGATCTCTTTCGGGGTCCCAGGGGCGTAGCATTGCCGATTCCCGCCCGAGCGACCCGCGTGTTCTGCGCGTGCAGTGCTGCCAATCCAAGCGTCGGCCTTTGGCGTGGTAGTGGCCCGACATGTTGGCAACCCCGGTGTTGGCAGCCCTGGCTACACCGCGTGCACGCCGGCCCGGCCCGGCCCGTCACGTACAGTAGTACGCGCCGTGGCCGTGGTTCGGTGACCGCGGCCGGCTTCGTACAGTGTAGTGGAACGTAGTGGAATCGATGCAGTGGCGCCTGGCGGGCGGTCGCTGCAGGGCGGGGCGGCGCAGGGCAGGGACCGGGAGATGCACTTTGCTTGGGAGCGAGTAGCAGGCAGGAATGATTTATCTGGAGGTTGTAGGGAGACGCTTTGTCCGGCGAATTCGTTCGGCAGTACTGCAGTGGCACTGCCGTCGTGGCACCGCCAGTGCGGCGAGCCGGGCCGGGCGGCCGGCGTCGACCACCAGGGGGCGTTGCCCGGGGTGGCCCCGCGTCGCCCTCAAAAGGGTATCCATCATCTTCTAAAAGTCGGCCAATGTGATTTTGATGTCCCCCTGCAGGCCTGCAGCTCGGCGACGGCACTGGGACGGCGACCGGGGGGGGGAGAGAGAGAGAGAGAGAGAGAGAGAGAGAGAGAGAGAGAGAGAGAGAGAGAGAGAGAGAGAGAGAGAGAGAGAGAGAGAGAGAGGCGTCGTCTAGGCTTGGCGGCCCGGCTCTAGGCTTGGCTCGGCGCCGTATTAATGTGAGCCGCCTTTTACGAGAGTCCAGTGAAAGTGCTGTTTCCCCCGAGTCGCGCACGCCGCAAAAATTTCTTCCGAGCCGAAAATCCCCTCTTTTGGGTCGTGCAACCTTAATTTGGGAAAATGACACCCGTGTCGTTTTTCTCGTCCTCCGCACGTCCTGAAATAGATCCGTGAAATAGAGGATGCCGTTCCTCCATTCGTTTGCTAATCGAGACAGGGAATGTTGCGTTATCGGGGCGAGACCGCCGCGTGGCAGTCGGTCTGTCACAGCCCCCCCCCCCCCCCCCCCGGAGCGGAGGGGGGATTTGGCTAGCTGTCCAGTCACAGACACACATTCCGAACGTCGCGCCACATTGTGCTGTGGCGAAAAAAGGGGTGGATGACGCAGAGCAAAAGCCACGCCCCGCCACGCCCCGCCGGTGGCATGTGTTGCAGAACGGCGAGTTGTTTTTGCTTTAATTTCCCTCTGCTGGCCCCCTCGTGCTGGGCAAGGCGTCGTGTGGCTAAGAGAAATAAATAAAGGTGTCTGTTGATGGCGTCCGGTAAAGCTCGGCACGAATTTGAAGCGAAGCATGGCGCTGCGTGGTGCTGCTCTAAGTGCTGCTCGGGCAGTGGCGGAGGCGGCGGCCGGCCAATGGATTACTTACTTAGCGCTGCGAACGGAGTGGCCGACTTTCTCAACTCGAATCTAAAAGTTATCTCTCTGTACCTGAAGCGCGAGGAAGCCCGGAATTATATTTCCCCGGTGCTGCTCCCCCTCCTCCAACACCCTCCACGCCGCGTGGCCTGCGGCGTGCCTGCGGGGCCGGGGCACTGCTAGCGGGGGCAGGCGAACCTGCACGACACCTGGCCGCACCTCCGGCCGTTCTCTTAATCAATCCATTTTATTGATTGCGGCGTGCCGGCGTGCCCCTGTGTGCGTGCGGCCCGTCTTTTCGCACTGTGTGTGCGCGCCGTGTCTTTCCCCCGTCTGTGTGTGTGCTTTGTCCGTCAATCGATGGGGCGTCAATTGGAGTGAGCTTTTATCAGATTAAGCGTCCGAGCGGACCGGCGCATGCCTGCCGTCCGTCTACCCTTCCCGTTCCTCTTGGCGCCACCGGGCGACCATGGCAAAGGCTACGCAAAGCGTCCCAGCGAGCCAAGCGAGGCCAGTGCGTGCCACCCGACCCGACCGCCCGGCCGGTAGGGCAGGCCGCCCCGTGGGGGTTGCATGACTTGCAGGTTGCGCCACGCGCCTGCGCTGCGCAAACCGGTCAGGTATTCGTTTCGTTTAGAAACGGGGCTGGCGACGCCCTGCAACTCCGCTCCACGATCCGAGCGCGATGGGCTGCCAATGACCTTGAGCCCAGTGCATTCAATCGCGACAATCGCTCGCTGCTGCCAGCTGGAGAATCTCTCTGGACATGAACCCCTCTTTCGGGTGCGGGACGCGTGGGGTGCGAGCAACTGACCCGAAACCGGCACGGCGGTCTCGGCCATGGCGGCCATAGCGGCCATAGCGCTCGGCCAGGCCGACAATTGAATTCCGATTGGGGCCGCATGGCCGCGTGGCCGTGGCGGCGGCAGTGGCGGCGGCAGTGGCGGCCCCGCCGGACTGCGCATTCCGATCGGGGCTGCGCTGCTGCGCTGCCAGTGTCTCGGCGGGGCGATAAGCGAGCCGACAACGCGATGCACAACGCCTTGGCACGAGCTTCTGTTGCTGCGGGAGGGTTTGTTGTTCAATTCGTTGCATCCTCACTTTCTGTTGGAACCGTTGACGGAATTCGCTTCCCGTCGCACTGTTGTCGAGACCAGGGGACCAGGTGAGTCACCGGCGTGCGGCACGACGAGGCCTGCGACTCCGCGAGGCACGGCGCACTAGGGCTGGCCTTTCTGTGGCATTTGGGGCGGCGCGGCGCTGCGGCGTCCTACACTCGCAAGGTCAGCGTGCCAGTCAGCTGATGTCCCTTTTACCCTGCCCATCCTTTCACTTGATAGGACCTGAGAGTTTCAAGGCCCTCTCTGTCCGGAGCTGCAGTTGTGGGCGCACTCGAAGTCACTGAAATGCCAGCTTCCTGCCAGATAGTAGTAGTTGCTGGTCCAGTTTTGGTCCCCATTTTGAGAAAGAGAGAAGGCTGGAGGCGATAACGCAAATCCCATGACGGCATTGCCAGCTGCCTCGCGGAGTGATTCGCTCCTTCGAATGAGTCATCGGCTGCCGCTGAGGCCAGGACAGCCTGGAGCAGCGCGCTGGCCTACCACTCACTCTCTACACTTCCCGCAGTTCACTAGTCCGTTCCGAGCGGGTCGTTTCGAAGCAGCGCCGTTGGCGGCACACAGAAAGACTTTCTTCAACCGAGCTGTCCTCCACTGGCTAAGGTGTCTTACCATTGCGACAAGTGACTTTGTGCTGATTCGTGCTACGTTGTGCTCTCCCATGTGTTCAAACTTTGAATGAAGTGCGGGACACACTTTGAACATCAGCGAGTGAAACACCTTCGCATGAAAAAGAAGAAAAAACGTGCGCTGTCGGCTTGGCTGTCCTTAATCCCTGGTAAAAATAGAAAATTTCTGCTGAGGTGAACTGTTCGATCAGTTAACTGTTAGATAGTATGTGCTGCGTACAGAAAGTTACATGTCTGCTGTCGTACTTTTCCATTGCATTAGACATTGCAGTTGTAATTAATGTTATGATAAGCTGTTATGTTAGATATACTGAGACACTCAATGTCTTGAACCAGCCTAGTGTGGCTTATATTTTAATGTCAATTGCCTCCTTTGATGTTCTCGTTGTCATCTATCTGAATGTAGCTTTGAAAAACAAACATTCTGTTGGAGTTTATGGATGCTTGTTAATTAATACCGTTTGCATTGTAGTACTAAGTTTCGTTATGCCAAACGAATGGATTCCGTCCGATCTTCGGGTATTGATAGCAGTTTACGTAATTTACTCAGTATGGAGGTCATTTCATATTTTGAGATCTCTTTGTTCTGGACAGCTCTATCGAGACGAGGAACTATCAAGAATGTCTGCGCGGGAAGTTATCCTGCGGACCGTTGTGTCGAGAGGTTCATACAAGTCCGTCATGGATGAATGCGGAGGCGTTGAAAGAGGAGATGAGGGACAGTACGTAGTTGACACTGAATTAAGTGATGACGATCCTAGAAGTTTTCACTGTAATTTGTTATCACGGATTGAACCGGAAAGAATGATCTGACCACAAATTTCAAGGTGGTCTGCGTTGGACATTGACATGGTCTAAATCATTTGGCAGCCAAAAATGATTCTAACTGTTGAAATATAAAAATAGTAAACCTATTTTCGTTTAGATGTCTTTTAACACTTTAGTAAAACATCCCTCAGACATCAAATTCTTTCATTTAAAAAATGATATCAGATACAACAAGGTAACAATTACGACAATCAATCGCAGGCCTCGGCATTCCGTTTGCAGTGGTGTTCCTCAGCGGCTGTGCCCTGGGGTGGGGCATGGGGCAAGGAGGACGGCTTACGGGGGGCGGGGCGGCGAGGTGCCGGCCGGGCTTTATGAAGTTCAGCCGAGATTTGATCCACTCTACTCAATTAAACAGAGACAGTAAAAGATTCAGACCGGAAGCGTGGCTCTTCGGCTGAGCTTGGCGGGCGGTGCCGGCCGGTGCCCTGCAGGGCGGGGCTCTGGCCGGGGATCCTTACATTGTGCGGGGTTGTGCCTGGAGGCCTTAATAATGGACAGTAACCGTTTGTTTCCCCCATTTCGCCCGTTATAATTCCCCAAAGTGGCTCGCGAGGGACCCCAGGCTCGGCCAGGGTCCGCGCTGGCCGACTTGGCACACGCCAGGGCTGGGACAGATACTTTATATTTTTACCTAGGTACAGATACAGATACTGGATCAAAAAAGTACCTAGGTACAGTTACAGGTACTTGATCGAGCTCAGTACCTAGGTACAGTTACAGGTACTTTGGCAAAATACCTAGGTACTTTTCAGGTACTTTCAGATATTTTGATATTTCAACACATCCGCCCAGTAACGCAACCAAAACAAACCTCGCGCGACTTTTTCGTCCCTTTAAACTTTCTTGCGTCAATGACCCTTTTCATGCCAACGTGTGTGCTGTTTACAACCCCGATTCGTCACGCCGCATCGTCGGCGGCTCCAGGGACTATCCTTGACCTCGCTCCTATAATGGGATGGTTCCGGTAACGCATTTTAGGGACAATCCCTATGATCCCTGCTGAGATGTGTCCATTGTTTCATAGTGCAAGTCCTCTGCGTTCACCTTGGCAGTGCGTGCGGTGACCAGACCTGCCACATGGAGCCCGGAGGAGGCACATAAAAAGGGGAGGGGGCCGAATATCTGTTTCTTCCCCGAAAACAGGCAGTCCTCTGAGTGTCTCTCTTTATCCCCGCACTGTTGTGAGCGCATCTCATTACCCGCCTTTCCCTACATTCGCGCCCAAAAGTACCTGTAAAAGTACCTGCAGTTCTAGGTAAAGTTACTGCCCAAATGTACTTAGGTACAGGTACAGTTACAATTGTGACCTGAGTACCTAGTACAGTTATAGGTACCAAAAAAGTACCTAGGTACAGTACCTAGGTACTTTTTACCTAGGTATTTCCCAGCCCTGGCACACGCGGGCCCTGCTGGCCGGCTAGGGGCAGGCAGAAGTGTCGCAGCAGAGGGTCCGCCCGACTCGAACTGACTCGCTGCCACGCCACTAGCTAGGCTGCCGGAGACGAGGAATTAATGGCGCTCGTTCGATGCGGTAAGCCGCACCGCCACGCCTTGGCCTGCTTGGCCGTGCCCCGGCGTGCTGTCACGTCTCCCGGTAATCCGCTCCCTTGATAGGTTCCATCTCCCGATCGGCGGCACGGCGCGCCACGGCGCTGCGGCCCGGCTTACGGCTTGCCGCCTCGCCGCCTCGCCGCTTCGTCTCCGTCACGACGTCGGCAAATGTTTTCATTCCGCCAGCAGCTCCTCCCCGCCCCGCCTGTGATATAATCCACTGGAATAGGGAAAACCCGGCCGGCCTCGCTGCCGTCGGCTGCCGTCCGCTCCGCAGGGCCGCAGGCCAGCACGCCCGCCTGCAACAACAGCCCGTCTGACCCCAGCCTCGCCTCCGCCGCCCCCGGGCCCACACCATTTGCATCCCAGCCCTTCTCTCTGCGACTCTCTCGCCTCTCTATGGAGTGTCCCTTACTAATCTTTCCTCTGGACCCTCGCCGTCAAGTGGCCCCGGGGAACGCAGAAATCTCCGCAGCGCAGTTTGGGCGCGGACAGTCCTGCGCCCCGCAGTGGCGCAGCTCTACTCATTTCGACTACCCTTCACTCAGACAACTTTTGTCACCAACCAAAAATCGTTTTGTGCATTGCCCAATCTGGCGATGAACCTGTAACCGGGCTGTAACAAATCTGTTTAACTTTGCAATTTACGAAATTGTTTCGAGCCGGTGACAAAAAGTTTCCCCAGACATTTGGAAAGTGCACAACCCTAACAGTGTCACATGAAATCAAAGCCAGACCATGCGAGACCGTATGCGACGTGCTCCTGTCCGGATGGCGCTTTGCGATCGTCGCCTTGTGTGCTTTTCTCGAAATAGGGGATGGCCAGAACGTTTTCCGCCCCATTCTATTTTCCTGTTTTCAGTTTTTTCCCGTCCCCCGCCACAATTCACAATTAGGGCGACCTCCCCCTTTCTCAAGAGCGCAGCCTCGCAGCCTGACCTTGGCTGCAGGTTGTACTCGCTGTTGGTTTCCTTTTGTTTGAAGCTTCCGCCCGTGTTTTTCCCCGCTGCCATTGTGTCCCGCTGTGTGGTGGCGAATGAAACTGGCCAAAAAGAGAGAGAAGGAGGAGGAGAAAAGAAAGAAAAAGGATTATACTAGACGGGACGCACGGATTGTCGTTGTTTTTTTTTGCCCGCTTTTTTTCCTGCCGGACTGGAGAGCGCGTAATTGCTGCGCTGTAAAGCACTTACATACGCGGCTACATGTGTCGCCATTGTGGCGGCTGGGGGAGGGGGGGAGCAGCGAGACTCATTATGACGTTATCAAAGCATCAATTCCCGGCCGGCCGCCGGCTTGCGACTGAATTGACAAACTTATCGGAGAATGCAGCGCGCCAGACCCGGGAGCCGCGCTCCTTTAGTCTGTCTTTCACACACACACACACACACACACACACACACACACACACACACCACACACACACACACACACGACAGCGCTGGGTCACGCCGTTTTGTGATTGGCGTGAATGATGGAACAGCGCTTTTGGCTTGCACGCTCGCGTCGCACACGAAAGGAAACCTGCATGTACCGGCGTTCCGCGGCGTTCAATATTCAAGGCGGCGGCGGCCTCGTCAAGGCCGGTTCGGCGAGACGACGCGGACGGGGTGGACGGGGTGGCCGCGGAGCCGCGGACGACGGGGAGGTGCAGCCAGCGCGGCGGGTGGTTGGCGAGGTCACGTGGCCGGCCGTCCCCTCGCGTTGCGGCTGCTGGCGGCCAGCTTGCGCGTTGTGCCCTGGTGTGCCGAGCCAGCCGAGCCAGCCGGGTCGGCGCCGTGGGGCTTGGGCTTGGGGCTTGCAGAACGCGCTCTCTGCCTCGCACACCCTCTCCTCGCTGTCCCTCGCTTCGTACCCCTCTCTCGGTCGACACACACGCACGCTCTCTCTCTCTCCCTCCCGTTACATTGAATAAGTCATCAGCACTTTTCGTCCATAATTTAGCGCCGTACGCGCGTTGGCCTATTCATAAAGACGAATTCTCTCCTTTGGACAGGCCGGCCACCGGGCGGGCTAGCCCACCGCAGGCGGGGCCGTGGCCGGGGCCGTGGCCGGGGCCACCGAGGCCGGTAGCGCTTAATGAAAGCAGGGCCGCGGCGCTTAGAGAGGCCGAGACGCTGCGCGGCCGTGGCCGAGGCTGGTAGTGCTTAACGGACGAGGGGCTGAGACTGCTCTGACTGTGGCCGGCAGTGCTTAGGAAGGCGCTTCAAGAAGCCGAGGCCGTGGCGGGCAGCGCTTGAAATGGCGCTCAAAAAGACTGGCCGCGGCCGTTGTAGTGATCACCGTTCACGGCCTCTATTTTAAATGAACCGCTGCTGACGATGCTGACGGCGCTGCTGACGGGGGTCGAGGCCGAGGGGCAAACAACTTCGTCAAAATTTGTACACCGTTATTTCAAATTCACGTTATTTCACGTTATTTCATTGTTTTCCACGTTATTTAGGGTATTTAAAGGGTATTTCAACGTTATTGCGTTATTTCGTGTTATTTCCGTTATTGGCTATTTCACCGTTATTTCACGCATTTCACGCTTATTTTGTCTTATTAGTACACCGTTTTCACGTTATTTCACCGTTATTTCACGATTCACGGAATGTAACCTAAATTCAAGTTGTTTGCCCCTCGGTCGAGGCCGAGGCCACCCCGTCGGACTGTTGCTCCGCCGCTCCGCCCGCCCGGCGCCTTTCCGTCGTGGAACTGCGGTGCGGAAGGCCTCGCCCCGCCCCGCCCCGCCCCGCCCGCCTCACTTTCCGAGAAATAAAGGCACGAAAAAGGCTCGGCGGCGTGACGGCTTGCGGCCGCGCGGCACGCGATAGCGCGGGGGGCGTGCAGGCGGTGCAGGCCGTGCAGGCCGCCAAATCGAGGACAAGGGAATTATGTATGTGCAAAACGCGGCAAAACGCGGCAAAACGAACAAGGTGAATATAAGAAAGCGGCAAAAGTTTCTAGTGATGCTATCTTTCGCGTGGCGCGGCGCGCGGCAGAGACATTAAAAGCGCGAGAGGGGGTGGGGGTCGTAAAACGAACTGTGCGAGGTATGATACCTTCCCTACACGCGTAGCGGCGCGTCCCGGTGAAAAGGTCGGCAGAGAATGGGGCGTGGAGCGGCGTGGATCTGGAGCGTGGGGTGGGCGTGACTGCGGCCGACGAGCGTGGCTGCAGTGCGTGGCTCCAGAGCGTGGCTGCAGTGCGTGGCCGGGACCCTCGCGATCCTTGGCGGGGTCGTGGCCGGACCATTGAGGCAGTCCATCTCCACGGGGCTCATCACCTGGACCGACCAGACCGACCGGGCTGGAGTAATATTTTTCCTTCCTTTCATCGGTGTTTTTTCGCTCTCCTTCTGTTGCGTGATGCTTTCTTTTCATTCGGCCTGCTCTTGTTCTTGCAGCCGTGCGTCCCTTTGTTCCGATTCATTTTAATTTGTGAGCGAGTGTCTGTCTGTTCGCTCTCTTCCGCTTCCCTGCCGTTTCTCTTCGGAGTGCGTTCGCCGCTTTTTAAGAGTCGGCAGTCGATGCGGCTGCAGCGGATGCTCGAGAGGGGAAGCGTGTCGCGCGTGATGTGTTCAGGGCGTCCCCGCGCGCTTTCCTCCAGCTCTAGAGACTCCGCGCCCTGCTCCCTCCCTGTGGAGCGCTGCCTGGAAAGCCACCGCACTGGAGAGACGCTGGTGAGCCGCGATCGCAGTTCTCGAATCGCAGCAGCCTGCTGCCAGCGGGGCTGCCAGCGTGGCGGTTGAGCGCCACCGAATCGGGGTTCTTTTCCAGGAAGTCCGCACAGACAATGTCGCTTCGATGGCAGAGGCAAGCAGCTCTAAAAGGCTGGGGAGCTCCACACTTTCATAACCTTTACTTCATAAACAAAGTCGAAATTTAACAAAAGTTTGCACTCTCGGCGCTTACGGCGTTCAGAGCTGCCTCCTTCACCGCCACCGGAACGATTTGTTTGTGCGAGGACTCAACACCGGCACCGCACGCGCGGCGGAAAGGGGTTGGGGAAGGGAGAAAATTCCCCCACTGACGCACTGCCAAACTTTGCGGCAACGCTCCGCTCCCGAACAAAGGTAACTAATCCCTAGAGTTATCGTCGCACGCTGTCAGGGTGACGCGTGCAAATTCTCAAGGGCAGGTTCATCCTCTCTCGGAGCGTCATAAACCACTTAGTGGCATACTCTCTGCGAGGACAGGGGAGAAAGGCGCCCTTAGGTAAATGAGCATCCTCAACGAAAGGGATGTTCCACGAGTGAGCTTGTGCCCTATACAAAGATTGACCTGAGTCAAATTTTTGTCAAATCTCAAGCATTCGAACTGGCGCGCGGCGTGGCGTGGCTTGCAGCTGACAGGATCGAGGAACCTGACCGCAGGCCTTTTACCTGGCGTCGCGGAGGACGGCGAGGAGATCCTATAAAACGCGGCGGTGGCTGCTGCATTCCAACGGTGCGCGCACTACGCCCGCGTGGACCGAAGGAGAGGTGGAAAGGCTTTGGCAGTGTGGGCAAGGGGCCACTCGAGCGCGGGGCCCGCTGCGGCGCACTTGGCCACGGCTGGGTGGGCACGCAAGCGAACGCAAGTGTAATGCGAATTCGGCGAAATGCATTTTCGGGTGCAGCACTTTCTCGGAGAGGGGAATCAGGGGCGGGGCCCCGCGGGGGACGCGGTGCGGAGGTGGAGGTGCTAACAGAGGTGAAATGGCTGAGAACGAGCGCGCCGTCTGGGGGCTGCTTGGCCCGGCCCCTCGAGGGGCCCCGGAAGCCCTGCCCCCGGAGGGGCCTCTGCGCGTCGTCGCGCTGGGTCCACTCTATGCTCTGCCGGGAAATGGAGTCGGCCATGCCCGGCCATGCCGCAACTCAGGGTGCAATGTGGCAATGCGGCGCCCTTTTTAACCGCCAGCGACCCAGCGGGCTGATTCCGGAAGGCCCTTTCCGTCTCTCTCGCACGCAGGGGCGCGATAGAGACAACACTCCGCTAAATCAGAGCTGAACGCGCTCGTGGCATCATCGTCGCGTTCCTTTCAGGCTTTCACTCGCCCTTGGCCCACTCACGCCCGCGAGATCTAGAGTTCTTGCTGCCGTCCATGCTGCAGTACCACGCGGGGGTCCACGCTGGAGGCCATGTTGAAGTCCACCGGGGTGCCATCCTGGGCGGGGCCACAGCCGCCGGCGCCGTGGTCGGCCGTGGTCGGCGTCTGGGCCGCGTAATTCTCGTCGTCCTCCAGTGCGCCAGACGAGGTCCGTCCGGGACGACTTCTTAATCCAGGGACAGACGGATTACCGGCCAGACCGAAGTCTCGCCAGTGACCTCGCTCAACTCCCGTTCCCCAAGATTGGGTCGAGAGCGAACGCTCGCCTAGATCGGCTCCGTGCCGCACACGTACCTTAGCCGGTTCATTACCTGGTGTGCTGTACACGTGGCTGCGACACTGCTGGCCACATCTACGAAGATCATTTGGGTAAACCTGCGAGGGTTGACGCGTCGGGCACCACCACAAGAAATGAAGTAATCAACTAAATTTTTGACGGCCTTTCACTTTTTATTTGAAAGTGTTTTCTTTTTTACCATGTGAAACTGTGAAAAAACAATCGTTCAGTTCAGACTGAGATCAAATGTGGGCCTCAATATTTTCCAAGTGACCCATAAAAGTTCCAAAACGTCGGAAGAAACATCTTTTTCCCTGAGATTTAAAGCGCGCGGGCCTTGTCGTCGATGTTGACTTGCGAATGAGCCCGCTCTGTTGGTCCGTGCCTTGGCCTGCCGTGCCGCGCCGTGCCGCGCCGTGACGAGCAGTCCTGAGGGTCAACAAACCCGCACCGCCCTGACGAAGTGATTCGAGGTGACAGCCTCGCTTAGAGCCTCACTTAGAGCCTGGCTTACAGCCTCGCAGGCCGCGCCCTGGCTGCGCCTTGCCTGCGCTGCGCACACATCTCCATAATGCCCAGGCCTGTCACCCAGTGGGGAAGGGAAGGGGGCTCTCCATGTTGACACCTGTTGCTGCCAAGAGTTTAATAAGGAAGGGCTGCGAATGACTCGGCAATCTGGCACCGTCAGCTGGCCGCCCGGCCCGGGCAGGGTGTTTCGATGTCGGGTCGGGATGGGGTGGGTGGGAATAGTCGTATCTCGGCGGTGCGCGCGGTCGCGGGGCCTCTACAGGTTCCCTGACCGCACAGAAAAAAAAATTCTCTGTCGGACAACACGCAAAAGCAATGTAAATACACACAAACGCACGTACACAACTTCATGAACGCGCAACCAGAGAGCGAGGGATAGTGGTCGCAGTCCACAATAATATTGGTGTTGATGTCGCAAGCTGTTTTCTAACGCCAATTTCTTTCGCTGCAGGTTTGTGGCAGACGCCGCGCGTGTTCGGCGAGCGGGCAGATTTTTCCCGCTCGGCTGACGGACCTCCGAAGGTGTTGGTCGAGTCGGGTCCGAGCGGCCCGGACTTGAGGTGGAAACTGCGAGGCAAGGCGCCAAGGCCTGGGTCTTTAGGTCCGTCGGCCTGGCGAGGGCGCGCGTCGTGAGTTCGTCAGTTCGTTGCGGTCGCCATGGCCTTCCCCACTGCGTCGCGCCTCACGCCCCCCACCGCGCTGCTGCCGCCGCGTCTCGACGCACCCCGCCCCGCCGAGCCCCACCACGCGGCGCTCGGAATAAGTCCTCGGCGCCTTTCTAAAGGACGCGCTAAACTGGGAGCGTGAAAGTAGTGTGTAGGTCGAGCCGCGCGCCGCGCCTCCTCTCTGAACCGCATGTTACGTCACGCGCAGCGGCGCAGCGGCGCAGCCAACCTGAAAATAGAGATAAAAGACCGCCAACAAAGTCCACATTGTTTGAATTAAAACGTGCATCTCTTGGACCTCTTCAGCTCAATTTTTTCGGAGTGCAATCGCAGCGCAAGAGAAAGAGAGAGGTGGGAAGGAGAGGGAGAGGGGGAAGAGACAAAATTACGCGGCGTAATTCGGTTCTTTCGCAGATTGTGTGCAGTCGCTATCGGTGTAATGCGGTCGGGTGTGTTTTAATCTCGCCGAGGCGAAGGCAGTAGGGCTGGCTAGGGCCGGGGGAAGGAGGGAAAAGGGGGGGGGGCACTGCATTGTGCATTGAGTCACGTATGAATGGAATTGGCGTTGGAGGGGGGGGAGCCATTCGGCGCCGCGCGGCCTATACGGGGATCAGCCTCTTCAGCCCTTCTTAAACTCGCGCCCCCGCCCCCTCAGGCCCTCTCCGATGGGATATGAGTTTCAATCCAAACTTTTGCTGACACGGCAAGTGGAAAGGGGGGGGGGGCGGCGTTGGCTGAGTTTTCACGGACGTTTTGCGGAAGCAGGAAGTCGACGGCGCTATGCGGGGGGTTTGGTCTCCGAGTCTCTGCACAGCCCATCGCAACAACTTTGGCTTCGGCTGCAGTCCAAGCCCTCCCTACCCCCTCTCTGGATCGTCGTCTTTGGCAGCGGGACTGTTTTGGTGGCGCACGCTATTGGCACGGGGCGCCAGGCCTCGCCGGGCATTGCAGCATGATTTCTGAGAACGAGGCCCGGCACCCGGCATCGTAATGGGGAAAGTAATGTCGCGTAACTTGGAGCAAACTTGGTTTTGTCCCGCTTCTTCCTCCCTTTGACTCAGCTAACTCCTACTTTCCCCTCAGACACGGCGCCAATGATAATTTGTATTTGCAGTGGCGGGCGTTGCTTTGTGGTGTGGTTCCCGTGGCGACCATGACGGCGTCGTCGTCCACGACGCGACTTGCTGAGAGTTGCGACGGCGGCAGGGTCATTTCAGGCCCGGCATATATATATATATATTTTCCTCTGCAGTGTGTTTGGGCCAACCGTCGCGGAAGCGGGGTGGGGCGGGGTGCCCCGATGGAACCTGGCCGAGGACTGCAGTGTAGGGGCAAGGGGAGGGGGGCTCACGCGGGAATGCGAATGAAGGAAGACTTGGTGGGGGATGTATTGTGCGAGGCGATCGGGGCAGGACTCGCCCGAGGGCGAGGGGCAGGACAGAAATACCAGACGCCCTGATGTGATTCCCACACCGCCGCCACCTAGTGGTCATCCCTCTCGCGCTCCCCCGCGCGGCCCGCTCCTCCGCGACTCTCTCCCTCTCTCTCCCTCTCTCTCCCTCTCTCTCCCTCTCTCTCCCTCTCTCTCTTTCAGGAATGCGCCGGCAACAAGTGCAGCCCCGGCCGGGCCGCTCTAGAGCGCTGATAAATGGGGCGGCTCGGACAAAAATGCTCGCCGAAATGGAAATGCAGCACCGCCCGGCACCGCCCGGCACCGCCACCCCCCGAGGGGCCGCCCCGCCCCGCCCCGCCCCGTGTCGCCGCCGTATGCTCGGTGGGCTTTATTCTGGCCGGGGAGGCATTCCGCACATAGCGAAAGTTGGTGGCGGCCGAGATTGTGTTGCGTCCCGGTGGCAGTCCAGCCCCGCCCCGCCCCGCCCCGCCCCGCCCCACACTCCCCGCACCGCGCCTTTATCGCAAGATTTTTGCAACATAATTATTCTCCCCGACCCCCTCGACCGCATGGTGTATGTGTGTGTGTGTGTGTGTGTGTGTGTGTGTGTGTGTGTGTGTGTGTGGAGTGAAAGAGAGGGAGAGGAGAGAGAGAGAAAGAGAGAGAGGGAGAGAGAGCGCTTTTGTTTGCAGAAGTAACTATACCCCGGACGTGATGCGTTTTTTTGTTGTGTTTGTGTTTGCTTTTACATTTGCGGTGATAAAACCTCCGACGAAGTTAGGATTGCAAGCTTGCGCATTGGAAACCAGGGTAGGGTTTCCCTTTCCCTCCCCTCCGTGTCGAAGCCATCAATATCACTGTGCGCGCTGCGTCTGGTTGTTTTCCGCGCCGCATGGATGCGGCATGGCGCCGACGGACAGACGGACCGGACAGATAACTAGGCGACCGCCCGGATTTACGGTGGCAAGTACGGATGCTGGTGTGGCGTGTTACACTGTGCTCTACAAATCAAAGAGTGTACATAGTATGCTCTAACTGGAGCATGCCTGCAAGCACGCTCTAGCTAGCGCATGCCTGCCAAGCATGCACTAACTAGTGCATACATGCCATGTACACGCTTCCTGATGCAGAAAACTCCCTATCCCTTATGCAGTAAATGTATGCTTCAGTTAGCGTGTACATGGCATGTATGCACTAGTTAGTGCATGCTTGGCAGGCATGCGCTAGTTAGAGCGTGCTTGCAGGCATGCTCCAGTTAGAGCGTACCATGTACACTCTTTGATTTGTAGAGTGCCCGGCCTAACGTCGTGGGCGACGAGAGGGAAGCAGCCCCAGTTACAATTCACTGCACAAAATTGACCAAACGCAAACGAAAACCAGAAGAAACATGTGCCAAAGTTTACAAGAAACCCTCGAAAACTGTGGTTATTTTTGCGACGCTCGACAGGCTCGTCGGCTGCCAGGTGCGCGATCGAAGACGTAGCAAATTGCCGGATAAATCCTAGTCTCTTTTCCGATTCCTTTGCCAGTGATAGCCGGGATAGCTGTCATAATAAATATCCCCTCGCTTCCCGTCCTTGTGTTCGGGGGAATGGAGGGAGAGCGGTGGGGATGGTGCTCTAGGCCGCCGTGCCGCCGTGCCGTTGGCGAGGACGACTGGCGTCCTCCGCCGCGCGCCATCCGCATCCAGGGTCGCTCGAGAGCGAAGTGCTTGACGGCCGAGTGCCCGCCCCGTTTCCGGCAAGCTCGTGGAGGGCTTCGCTTGTCGGGGCAATCAACGCGCGGGGGTCGCGCGCCGCCGGGGCCACCAAACGCCGCGCCCCGCTGGAGGGGCACGTCACCTGTTTGCTGCTTAGATTGACTGCCGTGCCCCAATTGCCCGCGTGGCCATTTTAAGGGGGTGCTTTGGGTGCTCGGGCGCGGGGTTGGCGCCGGCAGGGCTGTTGTCTCTCGGCTGCTGGCTGCCGCCACTTCCCCGAGGGGAGGCTCGAGGCGCCACGCCACCGCGTCGGCAATTAAGACGAATTCCGAAACTCGTTTTCGTCGTTCTGTCTCGCTCGCACCTGTACGGGACGCCCCTTGAGAGTGTCTCGTCGGCTCTTTTACCCGCCTTATTCTGACGCCCCGAACTTGGCGCGCGAGCGACTTGGCGTGTGTGGTGGCGTGTGGTGTGGGCAAGTAACGGGGTCACGCTCACCACTCTCTCTCTCTCTCTCTCTCTCTCTCTCTCTCTCTCTCTCTCTCTCTCTCTCTCTCTCTCTCTCTCTCTCTCTCTCTCTCTCTCTCTCGCACACCCACACGCTCTCCTCGAGCGGGCGTGGCCGCGTGGCGTGGCTGTGTGGCGTGTTGGGCGGGATGGACAACACGCAGGAAGGGCGGGTCCCGAAAGTGGCGACAAGAGAGGAGGCCATTGCCCGTTGCCAGGCTGCCCTGCCAGGCCCTGGCGCTGCCCGCCGCCATGTTGGACGCAGTCCAGGGCGGCGACACGGCGACAGGACACTCAGGACACTGACCGCGAGGCGAGGGGCGGGTGTCACGGCGGTCTCGCACTGTGTCGGACTGTCCGCAGAGCTTTCCCTGGCCCCCTGGACCGTGGACCACACTGCTCGACGCGGAGCCGCAGTTGGACGTTGCTCGATCCACGCTGAAAAACAGAACGGCTTCTTTGGTTTAAATCCAGCTTATACTGGCCACTCGTTCGGTTTTTAGCATCACACGACCATAGTGGACTGGGGTGGCGTCCCTCGTTGGGTCGTCCACGCTGGTCCAAAGCCTGCCCTGTTGACCCGGTATTCTCTATTTATCGCGTTAAGGAGCTCGAGCAGGGCAATCTCCATGCATGTTGAGCGTGTTGGCATCCTGGTCCCAGCGACACACTTACACACACACACACACACACACGCGCGCGCACACACACACACACACACACACACACACACACACGGAGCACGTATTGGCCCGCCAAGCCGCCACGCCGCCGCGCCAGCTCCTCCCGAATGAAAGTAAGGCGTTATGCAAAGCGGGGCCGCCGAGCTGCGTACCGCGCCGCGTACAGAGTGTCTCGGGGCGGGGCGGGCCGCGTCGTATAAACCAAGAAATGGAATAAAAACTTTCGGCGAGGCGGCCCGCCCCGCCCCGCGTTAAAAATGGCTGTATCACGCCGCACGTTAACCGGCGCCGGCTATTAACTCGGCACGGCCGGCCGGATTGGGGAGATTATAAGTCGAGAGTGTTGAGAAGCGGGGTGGTGGGAAAGTGGGAGAGAGAGCGTGAAAGGCGACACATGGAGAGAACGCACGAAGGAAAGGGACTGTCTGGCCTTTCAAAAAAATTCTCCACAGTTGTTGGCGTGTTTAAAAGCGACCCTTGACCTCGACCGCGGCACGGCTTTGACCCCCATCATGCACGTCGTCGTCGTCGTCGTCGGGGCGGCGGCGCCGCAGAGGGTCTGTTTTATGTATTTCGTCTGCCTGTTGGAGTGCCTCCTCTCGCGTGCGGCCGTCGTACGTGTCACGCGGTGACGTCAGCGGAGTCTTCCTGCGTGACCATCGACCCCGGGCTGGGCCTGTAGGGCCTGCAAGGGCCTGTAGGGCCTGTAAGGGCCCTGCCTTCCCTCCGCCCCAGTTCTCCAAACACGCGCGCCGCTTCGCCAAGTCAATGGCGTGGCGTCGTGGCGGCGCGGAACGCAGCGCCGAGGGGCGACTTTTCGATTCGGAAGGTGGCAGGACTGCGTCGGGACGCGGCAGAGCCAAACCGAGACAACCAGAGCGCGTCCGCTCCGCCAAAGTTTGATTCATACCCGCGCAGCAGCCCCCCAGCCGCGATGAACGAGCAGCCGGATCGAAATGGGAGGTGTGGAACTGATCCTGTTCTTTCTTTCTTCGGTCGGACACGAATGTCAGGTCGCACTCACAGGAGAGAGGCGCTAGACAAAAGCCATGCTGGGGTCCCCAAATCTCAGTCGAATTTGTGACCCGGAGATTCAGCGGCTGCGTGGCCACCTCGAGCAGTGTCTCGTTGTTTCTGTCCGGGCGCACCGTCTGTCCATGCTGAAAACGGCGCCCGTCCGGCGACTGGGCGCGGCGAGGGGGAAAGCACTCGCGTAATAGTCGGGTCACTCTGTCCGTAATAGCACGCGTAATAGTGCGCGAAATAGTAGCGTAATAGCTGAAATTCTCAAAATTTGATCGATTTTAGGGGTTTTTTGGTCTGTTTTCAGCTAAATCGCTATATTTTGAGGCGTATTAGAGCGTTATAGGCGTAATAGTCGGGTCGCAGGTTTTAGGAGTGATTTCCCCCTCGGGGCGCGGTGGCGCGGTCATTTGACGAGCAGCGACCCCGGCGCCGCTTCCCGCGACTCCTCTTTGGGCCGTTGTGCTCCGCGCTGTGCGCAATCCAAGCGCAGTAATCTCTTTGAACGGGTGCGGCCGGCGGGGCGCTCTGTCACGGTCCCTTCCGGATCGGTGGCTGGCATCAGTCATGCCTTTCACTATTGTACGTGTTTCCATGCTCCCCTCTCTTCTCGTCCGTGCGTTTTCGTTATACTACCCATCCACACCGCACTGCCTCTTGACGCAATTCCGCAAACTTGTGCAAACTGCCGAACGTTGACCTAGTCGGGGTTTTCCCACCGATCCCATGCACATCTTTAACAACGGCAATTTCAGCAAGTTTGTCAAATGACGTCTCTTTCCCCCTTTCCCTTTGTGTTTCTATTAAAACGGCTCGTTTGATAAAGTGGTCGTGCAGACGACAGCCGGCCTTGGCAGCGCTGCAGCGCGGTGCGCCCGCCACCGCCGCGCCTTGGCGGCCAGCGTCCGGAAATGAAATCGCGAGTTGTGTTCCATCCTTGTTTTGTTTGCCCGCCAGCGGGGGAGCGAGAGGGATGGCTGCCAGGGGCGTCTCTCCTGTGATGTGTGCCGCCTGCCGCGGCGGCCGGTACTATCAGGTTAATGAAAAACTTTTGGCTGCGCGACGCAGGACGCCAGGGATATTGTCCGCGGGCCGCGGCAGCCGCGGCAGCGTCTCGCCGATCTCGCCCTTGGCGGTCTGGCGCGGGTTCGGGGAGCCAGTCGGGTCAGGGCCAACACGGCGAACACGGCCAACACGGCCAACACCGAGTCCAGAGAAACTCCGACATCGACCTGTTTTTGTCGCCGGAGTCACTCGACACTCCTCGTTCGACTTGGCGGCCGTTTTGTGTCGGCCGGATGGGGACGCGTTTCTCCCAAAGGTCCAACCTTGTGAGATGATCCCATTCAAGGAACCGGTTTTACATGTTGAGGTGGAGCTCGTACTGGCTCCTTTAAGTCTGCGTCAGTCTCTCTCCGACGCTGTCGCCACCCCTGCCGCCAATGCTCTTCGAGTTTTGTTTTCCTCTTGGATTTCGGCGTTTTGGCAGCAGAGAAATGAAAATGATGACTGCCCGCGCGATCGGGTGGCGGCCTGCCTGAACCCGCCTCGTCAGCGTGGTTCTCGCCTTCGGCCGACCCTCGGGCCGACCCTTGGGCCGACCCTTCGACCTCGGCGACCCTTTGTGCTCGTGCCAGCCGCGTATTAGGGTCGGCGGGGCAGGTCGATGCCCCATCCATTGTGACGGCCGAAAATACCCCCTGCGCCCCGCCGCCCGCCGCGGCCCCGCGAGGGGTAGAGACGGCGTCTGATTGGCGGCCAGACTTGAGCGGCGCCACGCGCGCCACGCGTGAGTTGAGCCTGACCTTGCCGCCCGTCCGAGTCCCCGCCGTGGACGTAAAACCGGCAGCGGGACGGCCGTGGCGGACAGTGGCGGGCAGTGGCGGCAAGGCGCGGATTCTTGGCCCAGCCCCGGCCGGCTGGTCGTCGCCGTCCCGCACCAGAAGGGAGGGGGGAGGGGGTACTCCTCTCGCGGGGCACCGCGTCGCTTCGCCCGCACCACTTCAAAGAGGTGAGCGAGGGTGCTTGTCCCGCCGGGAGTACCACAGCGACGCTGCACCAGCGAGGGGAGGGGTGGGGAGGCGCCATCCATTTGGGCGTATCTGCGCGTCTTTTCGCCTCTGTGTGTGTGTCTTGGCAGGTGTGAGCCGCGGGCCGATTTATCCCGCCTTCAATAAGGGGAGGCAGGTGAGGCTCCCCGCCCCGCCCCGCCCCGCGGGCTGATTCCGAAGAGTGCGGCCTCGCGACGCTCTTTCCCTCCCACCTCCACGCCCTCCTGGGGCGTCTCGTCTCGACGAGTCCGGAGGGGTGCGAGAGAGACAGGGCGGCGGCACGCTGTAGTGCGGCCCGGGGCCCGGGGCGGCGCGGTGCTTGTCGTGTGTGTGTGAGCGCCACTGCACGCGAAGAAAAATAAAAAGAAACACAGTGGTGTGCGAGAAAGAAAGTGCTGCTTTCCTTCACTCCACCCCCTCGAGTGTCGTCATTAAGGCCTTCTTGACGACAACAGCGTGTGCCTGCACGCTAACTGCGGCGCTATGCCCGTGGACCCGGCACTGATGGAGGGGGGGAGGGGGGATTTTTCACGGGCCAGGCCGCCAGGCCGCGGTCTCGCAGGCCGGGCCCTCACGACCCAATTCAGTGCGGCGGCCTTGGCACTGAAACCAGCATCGGCGTGGCTGGGCCGCGGGACGTGGCGGGGCAAGGCGTGGCGCCGAAGGCATCCCCGCCGATGCGCCCTCTGCGCGCCTCCACTGTCAGGGTGACGTCATCGTAATCGCCACCAAGAGCGAGCAACAGGCTCCCCGCTCCGCCCTGCTCCACACACATTGCCCCTGCCCCTCGCTAAGCCCCGATGTAATTCCGTGAAAGCCGGCCCGACTGCAGCCGCAGCCAGCCTGCGCCGCTGTTGTCGCGTCAATGTGCCGGCAAAAGGACTCGCCGCCGCCACGCGCCGCCACACCGTACGGCTTTTGGTCTGCCTCATACGGTTTTTGATTTGCCGCATACGGTTTTTTGTTTGCCGGGTACGGCTTTTGGTCTGCCTCATACGGTTTTTGATTTGCCGCATACGGTTTTTTGTTTGCCGGGTACGGCTTTTGGTCTGCCTCATACGGTTTTTGATTTGCCGCATACGGCTTTTTGTTTGCCGGGTACGGCTTTTGGTCTGCCTCATACGGTTTTTGATTTGCCGCATTCGGTTTTTTGTTTGCCGGGTACGGCTTTTGGTCTGCCTCATACGGTTTTTGATTTGCCGCATACGGTTTTTTGTTTGCCGGGTACGGCTTTTGGTCTGCCTCATACGGTTTTTGATTTGCCGCATACGGTTTTTTGTTTGCCGGGTACGGCTTTTGGTCTGCCTCATACGGTTTTTGATTTGCCGCATACGGTTTTTTGTTTGCCGTGTACGGCTTTTGGTCTGCCTCATACGGTTTTTGATTTGCCGCATACGGTTTTTTGTTTGCCGGGTACGGCTTTTGGTCTGCCTCATACGGTTTTTGATTTGCCGCATACGGCTTTTTGTTTGCCGGGTACGGCTTTTGGTCTGCCTCATACGGTTTTTGATTTGCCGCATACGGTTTTTTGTTTTTTGGGTACGGCTTTTGGTCTGCCTCATACGGTTTTTGATTTGCCGCATACGGTTTTTTGTTTGCCGTGTACGGCTTTTGGTCTGCCTCATACGGTTTTTGATTTGCCGCATACGGTTTTTTGTTTGCCGGGTACGGCTTTTGGTCTGCCTCATACGGTTTTTGATTTGCCGCATACGGTTTTTTGTTTGCCGGGTACGGCTTTTGGTCTGCCTCATACGGTTTTTGATTTGCCGCATACGGTTTTTTGTTTGCCGGGTACGGCTTTTGGTCTGCCTCATACGGTTTTTGATTTGCCGCACACTGCAAAAAAAATTCTGAAATTTAAGACATGAAAATGTCTTAAATTTAATAACATTTTGAAATGATATGAAAACTCAGAAAAGTTTGTGAAAAGTGCTATACTTTATTACATTTACCAAAACTAAAATGAAAAGTAATAAATAGTTGGTAAATTTCAAAACCACTTTTAAAACTTGGGAACAGGGTTGTCAAAATTAAGATTGCCTGCCAAAAGTAAAAATTGGTTTCTTAAAATCCACATAAATGATGACTTTTCATAACTAGATTTCTGAAACTAACTGATTGAAGTTAAAGTTGAACGCTTCAGTGATAGCTGTCACATTCAACGTAAACCGAAGGTTTAGTTTGATTACTTCACGCAAACTGTCGACAAGCCACTTCTCACACAGTATGGCCCACAGTCAGCCGCTGGGTTCAAGGTCAGGTTTCACAGACCTGCCGCTAGGTGGCGCTTAGAGCGCCGTGTCCGTTCCCGAATAAGTATTTCCTATTTGTATTTCTAAAAGAACTTCTTTTGGCAAATGATACCATCTGATGCCTTAGTAAATGTCTTCTCTAGCCGCTAGCTCAAATTTTTTAACAAAATATTCCACTGGAGTTGAGTATAACGCATAACCATGTTGCCACTCGCTGGCGTCTGCTGTCGGCCATTAGGTTAGGTCCAGGCACCTCCTCCGCTGCGGCACAGTCGGAAGATGGAAGACATACAATGTCAGGTGTTCGTGCTCCGATTAATTTTTGTCAACCGCCACTGTTATGTGACACGATGTAAGATGCATTTCAGAATTCTGACATCCACACTGGAAATCGGACGTCGGTATAGAAGTTCTTTCCTCCCACTTTAGTCAAATATGTTTATAAATTTTAATAAACCATGATCTATGAATTTAAAAAACTTGGTCATTAGTTTTAAGAGGAGAAAGTTTCTTACTTTTAATAGCAAAAAATCTTTGTAAACTGCTTCACAAACTACTTTCTTAAAATTAAGATAGATTTTTTTTGCAGTGCATACGGTTTTTTGTTTGCCGGGTACGGCTTTTGGTCTGCCTCATACGGTTTTTGATTTGCCGCATACGGTTTTTTGTTTGCCGGGTACGGCTTTTGGTCTGCCTCATACGGTTTTTGATTTGCCGCATACGGTTTTTTGTTTGCCGGGTACGGCTTTTGGTCTGCCTCATACGGTTTTTGATTTGCCGCATACGGTTTTTTGTTTGCCGGGTACGGCTTTTGGTCTGCTACGGTTTTTGATTTGCCGCATACGGTTTTTTGTTTGCCGGGTACGGCTTTTGGTCTGCCTCATACGGTTTTTGATTTGCTGCATACGGTTTTTTGTTTGCCGGGTACGGCTTTTTGTCTGCCTAATACGGTTTTTGATTTGCCGCATACGGTTTTTTGTTTGCCGGGTACGGCTTTTGGTCTGCCTCATACGGTTTTTGATTTGCCGCATACGGTTTTTTGTTTGCCGGGTACGGCTTTTGGTCTGCCTCACACGGTTTTTGATTTGCCGCATACTGCTTTTTGTTTGCCGGGTACGGCTTTTGGTCTGCCTCATACGGTTTTTGATTTGCCGCATACGGTTTTTTGTTTGCCGGGTACGGCTTTTGGTCTGCCTCATACGGTTTTTGATTCGCCGCATACGGTTTTTTGTTTGCCGGGTACGGCTTTTGGTCTGCCTCATACGGTTTTTGATTTGCCGCATACGGTTTTTTGTTTGCCGGGTACGGCTTTTGGTCTGCCTCATACGGTTTTTGATTTGCCGCATACGGTTTTTTGTTTGCCGGGTACGGCTTTAGGTCTGCCTCATACGGTTTTTGATTTGCCGCATACGGTTTTTTGTTTGCCGGGTACGGCTTTTGGTCTGCCTCATACGGTTTTTGATTTGCCGCATACGGTTTTTTGTTTGCCGGGTACGGCTTTTTGTCTGCCTAATACGGTTTTTGATTTGCCGCATACGGTTTTTTGTTTGCCGGGTACGGCTTTTGGTCTGCCTCATACGGTTTTTGATTTGCCGCATACGGCTTTTTGTTTGCCGGGTACGGCTTTTGGTCTGCCTCATACGGTTTTTGATTTGCCGCATACGGTTTTTTGTTTGCCGGGTACGGCTTTTGGTCTGCCTCATACGGTTTTTGATTTGCCGCATACGGTTTTTTGTTTGCCGGGTACGGCTTTTGGTCTGCCTCATACGGTTTTTGATTGCCGCATACGGTTTTTTGTTTGCCGGGTACGGCTTTTGGTCTGCCTCATACGGTTTTTGATTTGCCGCATACGGTTTTTTGTTTGCCGGGTACGGCTTTTGGTCTGCCTCATACGGTTTTTGATTTGCCGCATACGGCTTTTTGTTTGCCGGGTGCGGCTTTTGGACTGCCTCATACGGTTTTTGATTTGCCGCATACGGTTTTTTGTTTTTTGGGTACGGCTTTTGGTCTGCCTCATACGGTTTTTGATTTGCCGCATACGGTTTTTTGTTTGCCGTGTACGGCTTTTGGTCTGCCTCATACGGTTTTTGATTTGCCGCATACGGTGTTTTGTTTGCCGGGTACGGCTTTTGGTCTGCCTCATACGGTTTTTGATTTGCCGCATACGGTTTTTTGTTTGCCGGGTACGGCTTTTGGTCTGCCTCATACGGTTTTTGATTTGCCGCATACGGTTTTTTGTTTGCCGTGTACGGCTTCTGGTCTGCCTCATACGGTTTTTGATTTGCCGTATACGGTTTTTTGTTTGCCGGTTACGGCTTTTGGTCTGCCTCATACGGTTTTTGATTTGCCGCATACGGTTTTTTGTTTGCCGTGTACGGCTTTTGGTCTGCCTCATACGGTTTTTGATTTGCCGCATACGGTTTTTTGTTTGCCGTGTTCTGGGGGGGGTATCCCCCAAAAGTTGTGGACATAATATGCTGTTCTTTGCTTCTCGTTCTTTACACATGACAAAGGCAAGCGATGAAGAGTAACCCGGGTGGAAAGATCTGTAATTTTTTCTGTACTTGTAAAGTGCAACTTAACTCAGTTTAAGACTGCAAGACAACTATTGAACGTCTCGAGATAAAGTGAAGTAAATCTATTCTTTCTAAGTTTAAACTGTTTGCAAAACAATGGTAGTCAGACTGCAGATGGATCAATGCAGTTTCAGTGCAGTTAAACTACAGTAAACTACACTTAGAGTGTAGTTTTTTTAGTGAAACTACAGTTTGACTGCAGTTTGAATACAGATATTCTGGTAGTATTTTCGAACACTGCAGTTTCGGTTGCAGTTTCGACCCTAATTAAAAGTAGGGTCGCAAGTGTATGCGACAATTATAATGGTAGCTGTAGTTGCGAGTATAGTGTTCAAATTTCAATCGCAAAATTAAAAAAATATTTTTTTCCTTTTTTGGGAAGCTTTTTTGAACCCCGTCGCCTCTCATTCTGTAGAGAAACTGTTTTTCGATGTTGAAGTTGTTGGACTTGGGCGGTACTCGATCGTCGGTCCTTTGGGTTGCGAGTCAGGTGTGTTATCCACTACGCTGGCAAGCGGGCATGCGAGTTGCTGCATCCGACCTGGACCACATGATAAGGCCTGTTCTCGGGGCACACCGGTCGGATGGTGCAGTTTAACTGCAGTTTCATTGCAGTTTTACAATAGATTATTTGCACTCGATCCTTATCCACATCGTTTTTCTTCGCCATTGTCATCCTTTAAGTGACGTCCACCGTGTGCTTTACCGGCAGAAATTTTTCGAAAAAGGGGTTGGTGAAAAATGACAGAGTAGCTAATTTCTGTCTCACTGCGGGGTTGTTTTCGTTTCCACGGGTAAACAAGACAAAATTGGAAACCCCGTAAGAACCCCCAAAGAACTACTGCAGTCGATTGACGTTCCCATCTAACGTTGGGTCTGCAAATCTTGTACGCAATACGAAACTGTAACCTAAGAATAATATTTTTGCAATTCAATCAATAATCGAAAAAGCACCTTTCAAGTATACTGGATATGTGCAAAAACTAATGCAGAGAAGAGCACAGTTGCGACTGAGCTTGGAACGTAGAGATAAAACTGCAGCCAAACCGATAAAATTCTAAAATGAGAACTACTGTATAGCTTCCCGTCCAAATTACGTTTCGGAAATGCAGACAGAAGCAAGTTAAACTTAAAATTGAGTCATCGTTTGAAGTCTAGTGAGGAGTCAAAACGAAACTTCTTGGAAAGTACATCCAAACTGCATTCCTAACTACTTTCCAGACTGCGGTCCAAAATATAAATAAAATCTTTGGTTTTTCTCTATTTTGACTGCTATAAGAATTGCAGTTTGGGCACTACAGTCTACGACTACAGTCCAGACTAAGTCAAAACTAAACTTCTTTCCACCCGGGAAGCGGAGAGGGAGGAGGTTGTCCGGGTGGACAAATGCGGATCCAGAGTTCCTATATAGCCGCTAGATAGACCAAAAAACCATACTTTAACTCCGTAAGTACGCAAAAAGTGCTTTTTTTTTGCGCCCCGCCCCCTCAGGCCTGCTTTGGGGCCTCACAGAGGGTGAATATAAAATCGGCCGCGAGCTCGCCGACGGCAGCCGACGGCCTCTGAGTGCGATCGGCTGGCGTGCCTGCTGCAGTGTACCAAATGCTTTTTTGGCGCGGTGGACTGTCTGTCTGTCTGTCTGTCTATTTGTGAGTCCGACTGTCGGTCCGCAGACTGTAGGGCTGTCTGGCTGTCTGGTGGCGGTTGACACCTCGGCTCAGGCTGACGCACTGCTCTGGCTGCTCGGGCACACCGTCTTGTGGAAACACGCGACGCGGCTTGACACTGCTGCAGCGGCTCGCCGGGGAAAGTTTCCCGCCACGCCCCGGCCAGGCTCGTGTGACAGTCACGCGTGACAGTCACGTGACAGGAGGTGTCACGCCGGAGTAGCAGCGAGGCGCGGCGTGCCGGAAAATGACACGCATGGTGAAAGCGGCGCACGGGTTTTCCCCCTCTCCTTTCCAACACACACACACGCCCACACACACGCACACACACGCACACACACGCACGCACGCACGCACCAACAGGGAAGGAGGGAACCCTCATGCGTAAAACATAAATGAGCAAAGGAATTAAGAAAATTAGACCACCAGGAAGTTAGATGACCTCTCAAAATGTCGGAAAACTTTCAGAAATGTTCTGAAAATTGATGTCGGAAAACTTTCAGAAGTGTTCTGAAATTTGATGTCAGGACGATGCTGACAGACCTGCGCACCACACGCCGTGCAGTAAAAAAGAACAAAACAGCAACACTGATCATTGCCAACGATTTCCTTCGCAGGATGCCAAGTCGCCGCCCATGCCTTAGTAGCACAGAGAAACGTTCTTTGTAGGGGGGTGATGAGTGTGAAATAACAGACAAAAACTGTCTCTCTCGAATGGGGCGTCCCCCGGGGGCGATGAGAGGGGCCATTCAAGAGCAACTTCAACTAAGCAGTTGATTGCTCGTGTCATCCTGGCAGGTGGCTCCGCTGGCGGCTGTGGGGGACGCCAGGGACTCACCAACATCCATCACAACACACAGGCAGCCAGTCACACACACACTCTCAGTCTGTCACATACGCACAGACATACAGCCACACACACAGAGGTGGGGTGGTGGTTGCATATGATTCGCCTGTGCCGCTAGACGGGTCGTCAACTCGTCACTGCCACACGATAATCGTAAAAAAGGATGAAATCCGACGGCCGCCATTCTACACTTTACGCGTCGATGCTGTTGACGAAACGAGCAGGGACAACGGTTGTGGCCATCCTGGTACGCAGGGATAGTCGGAGCCGAAAGTTGAGGTCTGGGATCCCATTCGGAAAGGTGTGGTGTACACGTTTCAAAAGGCCTCGAAGTTGTTGTTGGCATACCCCACGACGGGGGTAGAAAAATTGTTTTGGGAAGTGTTTGTGATGCCAGAAGGAAATCTGATAAAGTTTGAAGCAATTTCGCTCTCCCTGTCCGCGCCCCAAAAAGGGAAAACTTTTTCGCGTGTGTTTGTTGATTGCCGTGTCGCGCTGCTTGGAGGAGCTCGAAGAGCTCGAAGCCTTGCAAGGAGGCCTCCCTACACTGGTAAGGAGATTGCGCGTTGCATCTCTCTCTCTCTCTCTCTCTCTCTCTCTCTCTCTCTCTCTCTCTCTCTCTCTCTCTCTCTCCTTTCTCTCTCTCTTTCTTCGTTCCCCTCGGCGCGCGCGACCCTCTCCGATTGCCATTCCCGTTTTCTTGCAATCCGTGACGACGAGGAATCGAAGAGTCGAACCCGCGCCGCTATCCCGAGTGGAACGGGCCGAAGGCCGAAGGCAGTCCCGCTGTCTCCCTTATCGGCGCGTCCCGGCGCGTCCCGGCGCGGCCAGACGGGGCGGCTTGCAAGGCGGATTTGCGGCATCCTTGTGAGGTTTCACACCCGCGCCCCAGTTCGTTTTCCTCGCAAACTGCCGAGCTGAGCCGAGCCGGCGATGCTGGCCGTAAGCCCCCCACCGCCCCCTCCCCTCAGCCCTGCACAGAAGAACGCACGCAGCGCCCTGGACGGGCATGAAGGAGATCCTTTGAACGGAGCTCGGGTCGGACGACGGACGTTCTGGGGGAAAAAAGTGGGAGAGAAAAAGATGTGGGGTGAAAAAATGTGAGGAATGTGCGGCGGCGGCTTCTTTGAAGGCTTCTTGTGACCACCGCTTTCACGGTTGCAGGCATGAGGGACGTGGTGGCCGCCGAGCCCGCCGCCTAGAGCGCCGCCGTCACCACGACACCGCCGCCGTCTGGTAAGTTCAAGCTCCTCTCCGCCGAAACGGCGGAAACCGTGCACCGGAGTCGTCCGGGCAATACCGGTACCTTCCGCTGCGGTCCGCTTGGTTATTGCGACGAATAGCCGTGTCTCTCGGGCAGGCCAGGGCTGCCAGGGCTGCCAGGGCTGCCCCACAAGCCGGCCCCCCGTCCAGTAAATCTGGCGGCAGGGAGAGGCCCTGGCTGAGGCCCTGGCTGAGGCTAGACAGGGGGAGATTTGCGACGGGAGTTGGTCTCTCCCTCACTCATGCACGCGACCGATGTGTCCGGAAGGTAGGGCAGGGTCAGGACGACCGGAAGAGGGGTGTCTGTGCCGGCCGGGACCGGAGAGCCAATCCGGGGGGAAAACCTCGGGTGTGGCAGGAAAGTTCATCTCAAGATGACAATTTTATAAAATTAGTGAACAAGCGACAGCTCGTTCGAAGTGTAGTCCACGTGTCCTACCATTCCCTCACTTCATCATACCACCCGCACGAAAAGGGAAAGTTTCCCGGGGAAATTACGTTGACGTTTCGTTTCCTTAATGACGATCGTGAGCTCGCCTGTAATTAATAAACTTTGAAGAACACTCAGGTGAAGGGAGGCGTGATAGATTGCTGCGCCGCTTCTTTTCTGCGATGCTGTTGCCGCCTAGGTGGGGTCTGTCCCCCCCCCCTCCCCCCCCTCGGGTGTTGAACCGCCGAACCTAACCCCCGAAAGGAACGGCGGTTTAGTTAACCGCGCGGCCTCGCGGAACGGACTGAGTCACGGGCCGCACAATGCGTTCGGGGGCGCGTAATGGGAGCACTGTTTTGGTTCTTTGTGTGCCGACCTGGCCAGTATAAAGGCTCAGGTGTGCCGCGATGGGAGCCCCCCCCCCCCTCTTTCGGCTCTCTAGGAGAAACCAGGGCAGCAGCACACGTACAAGGAAATATGTTTAATTAATGATAACCTCACCTGGCCGCACCGTTTCACCAGGTGTGTGGGTGGGGAGGTGTGGATAGGGCTGTAAAAATAAATAAAAGCAGTACGCCCGCTGGGTGGGGGCGTTATGTATGTGCACGTGTGCGTGTGTGTGTGTGTGTGAGAGAGAGAGAGAGAGAGAGAGAGAGAGAGAGAGAGAGAGAGAGAGAGAGAGAGACGGTTCGTTGTTGCGGCTGTCGGTGCGAATTGGGACTGCGTTATTTAGGGCTCCGATACCGCGGCGGCGCGGCGAGGGACCTACACTGCACACGCGCGGATACGCCGCGACAAATCCGCAAATTGCGTAACTAGGCTCATTTTGGCACCGTACACTTTCAGCCGACCTGAAAAAAAAAAACGGATTTCTTTTGACATGTTCTTGTTCTGATGGTTTGAGGTTGGGCTAATTTTGGTTTTATTTTAATTTTCCAACAATAAAGAGGGAGGAATAAAATTGGGTGATAATTTTTTTTGGGCAGCCCGCGGCGGGCCTGCGGATGACGTGCGGCCATTCGTATTAGATCACGGCGAGGAGGGCGTTAGCGCCATGCCACGCCATGCCACGCCACGCCACGCCACGCCAGGCCATGCCACGCCAGGCCCGGTCCTGCAGGCCGTAACACATGCTAATTAACAGGGGTGTCGCTGCCTCGCCTCGCCGCCTCGCTGGCCAGTCCTTTATCCGTTATTATTTCGCACCGTCACTTCTCGCCGCCTGGCGTTTGTTATTTCCCCTCCCCCTTCCCCGCAGGCCGCTCTGTCTCTCTCGCACCCCTGCAGGACGCCCCGCCCGAGTGCGAGAGAGACGGCCAGAGCACTGTTCCGAAGGAGACGTGCTGGCGCTGCTGGCGTCGCCAGACCGTTTTTCAAAGGGCGGCTGCACCATCGGATGCTTTTTTTTGTCTCCTTTTTGTTTTTGTTTTGTTTCTTGCTGGGGGACTTCGCCTCCAAGACGCGCGCGTCTGCTCTGTGTCTCGCCGCGTCGCGCCACGGAGCGCGGAAGTGCACTAGGAGCGTATGCGGGGCGGGGCGGGCGGCTGGCCATGACCATGCTAGTGCGCGAGGCAGGCCTCACCCCGCCCCGCCCCGCCCCGCCTTAACGTCAATGTCGGCACAACTGCGTTGACGTGCCGCGAGCCCCCCGTTCCGTTCCGCAACGTCCCGCCTCGCAACTTTCTTCTTTCTGAAGCGATAAAACGGAACGCGACACGACAAAGTTGCCCGTCGCGGCTCGTCCTCGTCGTCCTCGTCGGCCCCGTCGGCCCCGTCGGCCCGCTTGTGACAAACGCGGCGAATCGCGGGGACAATTACTGCCAGCCTTATCTCTGGGTACCGCCACCCTGATCCGCCCCGCCCCGGCCCCACCCCGCCCCGGAAACGAACTTCGTGGATGACAGCAGTTGCTCACACGATACCCACCCACCGCTCGCGCTGCAGCGAGCGCCAAGGCGCCCCCCCCCCACCTTCCGCCGCCTTGAGGCCGTGTCCGCGCCTTGAGGCGGCTCGGCGAGGCGGTGGCGACGAGAGGCAAAAAAGAGGGCGAACCGTCGTGCCGGTTTAGAGCCCCGCCGCCTTGCCGCCCTGCCGCCTCGCTCCAGGGCCCTTCATCGCGCGGTATAGTGTAGTCCAAGTTTTCGCTGACAACGGCCGTGCGTCGCCGTGTTGACACTGGCTCCGCGCTGCCTTCGCCCCACGCGATGGGCGGCCCAGGCCCGGCTCGCCACGGCCCGGCGGAAGCCTGTCGTGTTTTCGGAAAGCAACACGCCGGGGCTAATGCATAAAAAGTGTTTGTTCAGAGCCGCGGTGGCGGTGCCGTGCGGGATGCCGCGACGCGTCCGCCGCGCGGCGCTGAAGGGCCGTGGCGGTGGCGTCTCTCTCGCACTCGAACGGGACGCCCGTCAGCGCGACAGAGACAGAGCGACGAAACGTCTTTTTGGAATGGGCCTGCCGCAAGAAACGCGGCGGCGCGGCGGCACCCGGAGCGCCTTACGGAGAGCGGGTAGGCCGGCCCGCCGAGCAGGGCTGCGCGCGTCCAGGCCGGGCTAGCCTACCTCGCAGGCGCTCCGCTCGCCGCGCCGCCGCGCCCGGCTGAGGCTCTCTTTTCACCCTCCGTCCCGCCTCGATCGCCGCGCTCGGCCGTAACGGACACGGTGCGGCGCTGCTCTCTCTCTCTCTCACTGACGCACTCCCTGCCCACCTGGCCTGGAGCGCGGCCAAATGGTGTCCAACGGCCTGCTTCCTGCGTCGCCGACCGCTCCACACTCCACCCCGCCATAGCGGGCCCATTTCGGCGCCAACCGCTCTTTTCGGGTGGAGCGGGCGGCCGACAGTGGGGCAGCACACTGCGGCGAGGACAAGGAGATGGTCCGCAAGTTAGCGACCCCGCCCCATCCCGCCCTGCACCCCGCCACGCCACGCCCCGCAACGCCATGCCCCGCAACGCCACGCGCCGTTCCGCGAATAATCAACTTTCACTGCGCGGCCGTAAACCAGGTCACGAGTCCCGCGGCGATGGCGGGGCGTGGCGGGGCGTGGCGGGGCGTGGCGCGGCAGGGCGGTATTGTTCATCGGCGGCATCGCGACCGCGGCCTCGTTAATCAAGCAGATGGCCGTTAGCGCCGCAGCCTTGAGCAGCAGCCTGGCCCGCCCAGCAGACTGATTCCGAGAGCCGCTCCGTCTCTCTCGCACTCATTACAGGTGCGAGAGAGACGGAGCGACCAAAACGACCCCCGGAATCAGTCTACAGCAATGTGGCCGGCGACCGCCACGACGCCGCGACCGCGACCCAAACTACGGCCAAGCCCTCGGCCAAGCCGGCCGCGGCAGCGGCACGCCAGCTAGCTGCCGACGCCCCCTCCCCCTCCCCCTCCCCTCCCCTCCCCCTCCCCTCCCCTCCCCTCCCCCCCCCTCCCCTTCCCCTCCCCCTCCCCTCCCTCCCTCCCCTCCCCCCCCCTCCCCTTCCCTCCCCTCCCCCTCCCCCCTCCCCCTCCCCCTCCCCTCCCCCTCCCCCCCCCCCTCCCCCTCCCCTCCCCCCTCCCCGGCCGGCCGTTCGGGCAGGTGCGCGCGTGAAAATTTAACTCGGCCGTCGGATTGGTGGCCGTGCTAGTCCACTTGATGGCGGAGGGGCCGGCTACGGGCGGCGGGGTCACTGCGAGCGCCGGCGGGTCAACGGTCAAGCGGTCCCCCGGGCGCCCCTACGACGGCCCTTATATGTGTCGTGATATTTTACGAGAACAGGCGGGAACAGGGAACAGCGGCAACGGCGGGGCGCGCCGGACGACACGGAGTCCAGGCATATTAGAGTTGAACCTGGACAAAATTGAACAACGGAAAGTTTTATTGGGGGCTTTGCAAGTCCGTCTCGCCGAGTTCCAACATACCCAAAGTCTCCGTTTGTACGCATTTGAGCAGCGCTTCAACTCCGAAGCGGGCGAGCTCGGCGACGACGGTGGCGGCGGCGGGAATGCGATAGACGGATGTGTAGAAAGTTGTCCGGCTTTGATGCTGTGCGTTTGATGGCAGGCCGGACTTGGAGGGGAGACGATCCGCGGTCCTTGTTGTCCTTGCTGTTGTTGGCAAGTCGTCAAGTTGTTGTGGCCAAGGCCGCCAAGGCCGTCCTGCTGCAGCCCTGCTGGAGCCCCTCCAGCCTCCGCCCTCCTCAGGCAGCCCTTGTCGGCGCGCCTCTGGAAAATGTTGACCCAAGCAGCGGGCTGCGGCGGGGACGCAACACCGTTTTCCCCCCTCGTTTTTGTTTGTTTTTCGCGCGCCGGAGTAAAAAGCGGTGTTGTTGTTGTTGCCGCTGCTGGTGCTGGTCCTTGATTGGCCGAGCCAGGCGGCCACTTGGCCCGCCGTGGCGGCCACGATGTTGACAAAGGACGGGGCAGAACGCGGGCGGCGAAGTGTGAGCCTCTGTGAGGGAGCGTGCGCGTGTGTGTGGATGTGTGTGAGTGTCTGTCTGTCTGTCTGCCCGTCCGCGAGGCTAGAGTCGCGGCAGAGTCCTGTGGCGGTGCGGGGCGCGAGGGCGCGTGAACCGTGGCGGGCTGCCTGGCGTTGCGGTGTTTCCTTTCAAAGCGAGAGGCACGTCCGTGCGCACCAGCAGCACCAGCAGCCCTTGCAGGTGTAGGAAAGGGGGGGGGGATGGCGCGCTGCGGGCCTGGGCCGGGCCTGGGGAGGAGAAAGGAGAAAGGCTCCGCGAGACGACTTCGAAGGAAGTTAAAAGGGTATATAAGAGATCTAAAAACTCTCTCCCTCTGTGTCTCGCATTACTGCGAGCCGAGCCCAAGGAGCCGCACCGGGGCGGGGCGGGGCTGGGCGGGGTTAGGTGGGGGTGGGGGCAGTGCAGCTGTAGCATATTAAGTGGGCAGCCCTGCAATCGGCCGGGCCGGCACCAGGCAGCACGGCCAGAGAGACTCCCCGTGGCGGCGTGCACTGGGCAGCACTGGGCCACCGGGGCAGCGGCGGCTCTCTCTCTGTCTCTCTCGCACCCATGCGGGACGCACCTCAAGTGCGAGAGCGACGGAGTGAGCCGGGCCGCGCAGCAGGTGCGGCCGAAGCGCAGCAGCGCGCCGCGGTTCCCCGCCGCCAGCTCGTCTTGCAGGCCGTGCTCGAGGCCGTGCTCGAGGCCGTGGCTGCCGAGGTCCGTAAAGGAGCCTCGCGCCGCGCAGTCCGCGCTGAACCCGAGGACCACATTTCGGCGGGGCGCGCGTCGTCGCAACGACGCCGGCGTGCTTCATGTCCTTGTTGGCCCCCGGAGCCCCCGCCGCGACGCCACGCCGCGCCCCCAAGGACCGCCATCAGAACGGCACCATCTCGCGCGACGTCATCAGCGAGCAGCGTAGCACCGCGTAGCAGCGCGTAGCGCCGCGGCAGTGTAGCAGCAGCGAAGTTACTGCCCGGGCCACGGCAGGCCACGGCACAATAAATAGGCCTCGTCAAAGAAGTGTTGACGGCCTGACGGCCTGGCGGCCCTACGCCCTGCCCTACGCCCTGCCCTACGCCCTGCCCTACGCCCTGCCGCGGCCCGGGCTCACCTATCACTCCACCGCGCCAGGCCGCCCGCCAGGCGGTGAGGTGGGAAGGAGGCCTTGCTCGCACGCTCGCAAAAAGAAAGAAAGAAAGAGCAGGTGAAAGAGGGGAGACGTCACTGCAAGACGCTCGCGGCAGGTTTTCACCCACCTGAAAATCTGGTGGTCCTGAATGCTGGCGAGGATGTTGGAGAAAACTATGTTTCAATGTTAACGGCTATAATGTGATCACCCAAAAAAGTCTTAAGGATAAAGTTTGCTTTCTTTTATTAAAAAAGAAACAAAATAAAAACAAGGGAAACAGCACTTTATTTCTGGCGTTGACCAGGCTTTGACCCCGGCGGCAACGCGATCGGTGTTCCAGTTCACCCGGTTCACCAGTTCCAGCCGGTATCATCAGGGGAATGGACGCCAGAGCGCGTCATCGCCACTGCACTGTGCAGCGTGGTTTGCAATGCAGAGTCACCCCTCCCCCTTTCCGCCAACTAGGCCTCGGCCCGCGCGTCGCGCCCAGCCAGGCACCTCATCAGAACGACAAACGGATGCCGGCAATGAATTTTAATTGCGTGTTTCAATTCCCGTTATGATTGTGTTAGTGTGTTGTTCTGTCCCGTCGGCGCGGGGACGGGCCGGGGCGGGACGGGGCGAACGGAACGGCCAGCCTGAATATTCAGCACTCCTAAGCTGCAGACTGATTCCGAGAATCGTTTTCGTCGCCCTGTCTCTCTCGCACCTTCACGACCTGCCCCACGAGTGCGAGAGAGACAGAACGAGTCGGCCTGCCGGCGAGGCGAGCCAGCCCAGCCAGCCCAGCCAGCCACGAGGACAATCCCCCTTCTGCCCACCGGACTGCGTCGCTGCCTCGCAGGCTCATTCCGAACACTGCTTTCGTCGTCGTGTGGTTCTCTCTCTCTCTCGCACTCGCACTTCGGCGGCGGCCCGCCCGGGTGTGCGAGAGAGACAGAGCGTCGGACGGCGCGCGGAACGAGTGAGCGGCCGGCGTGGACGTGCTCGCCGTCGTCGTGGCCACGGCGCTTTGTCTCCGCTTGTTTACCATGTTTACTTCGACTATGCGCCTCGCCGCGCATTAGGTCCGCCTCGCGCTCGGCGTGCCTGGGCGTGCCGCCACTGTAACGGCTGAGTAACGGAATCGCGGAGCGGTGCCATCGCCATTCCGCGCGAGAAGCGAAGCGCGCGACTCGCCACGCGAGCGGTGTAAACAGTACCGGGTGGCGAGTGGCGAGCAGAATGCTCCAACAGCCCCGACCAAACAATAAGGATTTAGATACCCACTAAATTTTTTTGTCGAAAACTAAGTTTTAATCAAAGTTTAATTTTTTGTATAGTAGCAACATTTTGGTCAATTTAAAAAAAAAAACAAATTTTAGTCACAGTTTTTTTTTAAGAGTGAAAGAAAAGACCGAACGACATTCCGTTCTCTTTTTTTCCCGCTCCACTGCGCGGATGGAAGTCCCGGGCCGCGTGTATTTATTTTTCCGGAAATTAGTCAGCCAATTACGTGTCGCTGGGGCGAGCGCAGAGTGCGCGCCGGGAGTGCAGCAGCGCGGCGCATTTATCCGGCCCAATGGCGTGCCTTTGGTTTGTCGTGCGTGATGGGGCGGGGGTGGGGCGGGGCGGGGCGGGGCGGGGCGGGCCAGAGTGCGAATCATCGGCTTGTTGCAGGGTCGCTGCGTTCGCTGCGCCACACTGGCCTTTGAGTGCACTCGCGAAAAGAAAGAGCCGGCACAATTTTATAAATACGTCAGCGCAATATGGAAATATTGTCCCTAATTTATGTATTTCAAGTGTGCATATCGTACGTGTGTACGAATCTGCATTATGAAACTTCACAGTGTGCACGCGACCCTCGGTGCTATAGCTGCACACGACGACGAGTAATTGAATCCCTGCAACTTTTGTAAAAGCACGATTATTGTATTTATTTTGTTCGGGACGCCCGTCACGCAACAAAACGAGTTTCTTTTGTGCATTCCTCGCCGAGCCACGTGCAGTGTAGTGTACACCGAAGCGGGGCGAGCGGTGGCGCGGCCTCTGCGGCCGAGAACCGAGAAAATGATATTTTGGAGAGCGCGCCACCAGGCAGTGCGCTCTTTTTTTCCCACACGCATATCAGCCTTGGCGCTCGCCCTCCCTCTTCCCCCCCCCCTCCTCTCTCGTTCTCTCCCCCCCCTCCCCCCGGGTCGGTTCCACTGTTCCACTCGTCCATTCATTTGGCCCAGTAATAGCAGTTGTCCGGCAGGACGGCCAGGCAGCACCAGGCAGCGCAGTGGTCCACAAAAACAGAGGCACAGGGCCTAGTTGCCCTTGGGAGCGCGCGGGCCGCTGGGACGTGTGTGTGTGTGTGTGTGTATGTGTGTGCGTGCGTGCGTGCGTGTATGTGTGGATTTACAGCCAGGAAGGAAGGAGTTGAAAACCATTGACCCGCGCGTAATCGCGTAATGTTCCCCACCTGGGACAAGGCAGGCCGTAGCGCAGGGTTCGGCCCGCCCCGCCTCGCCCCGCCCCGCCCCGCCCCGCTTCCCCGAGGCCCGTCCCGGCCGTCCCGTCGCGTCAGATTACCGTAAGGGCCGTAAGGGACGCCCGTAATTCAGCCAGCAATTATTGCGCCAGTGGCGGGGAGGGGGGAAGGGGGAGGGGGAAAGGGGAAAGGGGGGGGGGGGACTGGGGGTGCCTGCTGGATATAATAATGTCTGGACGCGTCTCGTGGCTTTCCAGTGCGGTGGCGGCGCTCGGCTGTGGGAACGAAAACGAAATCAGCAGCGCTAGTTAAAAATGTTCATTTGGCGGCAGGAGCGGCAGCACACTGGCAGCCGCGGGGGGAGTGTCACGTGGGCTTCGAGCAGGCGGCACTCTGATGAGAGTGTACTTGCCGCGCCGTCTCCGCCTCGAAGCACCGCATTCGCGTATCCGAATTGGGTCATTCCCTCCTGACGGCCCTGTACGGCCCACGCCCAGGCCTTCCCGGCCCCACGTGGGGCGCGCTAAGGTCAACGTGGCCACTAATGAGGCCGCCCTGTCTCTCTCGCACTCACGGCGGAGGGGGCCTGCAACCCCGCAGGCCCGCAGGGGTGCGAGACAGATAGGGGCCTTTATTTACCGCCGCACTGCGATGCACGGACCTGGTGTCTCTCTCGCACTGCCGTGAGTGCGAGAGGGGCGGTGACGGAATCTCTGCTTTTGGATTAGCCGGGCAGGCCGCACGCGTGCCGCACCGGCCTGGCCGGGCCCTGGCGAGCCGCACGGACCGGCACGGACGCACGCGAGGGGGCAAAAACTCGCGCAATCATGTGTACACGGCCCCCGAAATCACACGCGAATTATTGAGAATCACGCGAAATCAAGCAATCCGAAATCAGCCAAAATCACTAAAATCGACCGAAATCAGGCAGAATCACACGAAACCAGGCCAAATCAGTCCGAAATCATTTCTTTCCAAACACAATCACACGCAATCACGCTCAACATCACCCTGGTGCGTCGCGAAATAAGGCAAAATCAGCCATGAAATCAATTAAAACCATGCGCAATCATTGCGTTTTCCGAATCATGTGTACACGAAAATCCCGAGTTTTTGCCCCCTCGGACGCACGCCGCCGTCGTATGCACGTACCAGGCCGTACCCGCCGCACACATCAGTTGTGACATTTCGGCGTTTACGATCCTGTAGCTACCCGCCCCACCCCACCCCGCCCCACCCCGCCCCGCCTTGCACATAGCCGGGCAATTTGGCGTACGGCTGGTTGGAGTGGATATAAGGCCGGGGTCGGTACGGCTTTAGCGAGGACGACCGGCGAGGCAGGCGAGGCCGGGGCCGGCAAGCTCAAGTGGCGAGGAGAGGGGGGCCTCTCTCGGCCGCGCTTGGGTGCGGTCTAGTAAAGTTGCATAAAAAAGTCGTTTGGCGTTTGGCACCTAATCCCGCCAGCGAAGGGAGGGAAGCCGCTTCACTGTCGAGAGAGAGAGAGAGAGAGAGAGAGAGAGAGAGAGAGAGAGAGAGAAAGAGGGAAAAGGGCCCGGCGAAGCACGGGCAGGAAGGCAGCGCGGTAACGTCATTTTCGTGCGCTTTATTTACGCACCTGGGGACGCAAGTCAACGGGACTCAATCATCAATCTTGCCGAGGATGAAAAGGGAAAGCCCCTGCGGCCATCAGCGGGCCGCCGTTGTTGCAGCGAAGCAGCCAAAGCGGCGAAAGCAGCGTGCTGGCGGGGTGCACACCGTAAAAGCGCTGCCTTGAAATCCAAGGGGATGCCTTCCAGTGCATGTCTGAGTAAACGTGAATACTTCTAGAGCAATCCATCTCCCTAATACACTCAGCGGAATCACGAAGTGATTGTTTTCCGCGTCACGGCTTTGCTTGGCTGTGCCGCTGGTCGCGTCTCTGCCGTGACGTGGCGGGGGGGGGGGGGGGATGGGGCGCGGCGCGGCGTCGCGGACTCCCATCGGCGGCGCGGCCTTTGGCGGCTCCACTGCTAATGGCGCCAGTCTCGCGTCATGCCCCACCGATGATAAATGGAACGGAGACTGCAGACTCAGGTCTGCTCGTCCGCCTGGCCGGCTGGGTCGCCCTCACAAGCTCCTCCACCCTTGTCCGCGCCGGCCTGCCCCGGCCTGCCCCGGCCTGCCCGGCCTGCCCCCGGGCCCGCCCCGGCCTGCCCCGGCCTGCCCCGGCCTGCCCCGGCCTGCCCCGGCCTGCCCCGGCCTGCCCCCCCGGCCTGCCCCGGCCTGCCCCGGCCTGCCCCGGCCTGCCGGCCTGCCGTGCCCCGGGGCCCCGGCCTGCCCCGGCCTGCCCCGGCCTGCCCCGGCCTGCCCCGGCCTGCCCCGGCCTGCCCCGGCCTGCCCCGGCCTGCCCCGGCCTGCCCCGGCCTGCCCCGGCCTGCCCCGGCCTGCCCCGGCCTGCCCCGGCCTGCCCCGGCCTGCCCCGGCCTGCCCCGGCCTGCCCGGCCTGCCCCGGCCTGCCCCGGCCTGCCCCGGCCTGCCCCGGCCTGCCCCGGCCTGCCCCGGCCTGCCCGGCCTGCCCCGGCCTGCCCGGCCTGCCCCGGCCTGCCCCGGCCTGCCCCGGCCTGCCCCGGCCTGCCCCGGCCTGCCCCGGCCTGCCCCCCCGGGCCCGCCCCGGCCTGCCCCGGCCTGCCCCGGCCTGCCCGGCCTGCCCCGGCCTGCCCCGGCCTGCCCCGGCCTGCCCCGGCCTGCCCCGGCCTGCCCCGGCCTGCCCCGGTCGGCCCCAATAGACCGCAAAGCCCCTGGATTGCCTGCATCGATGACCCCCGAGGAGCGGGGAGGGAGGGGAATTTATACGACAACATTGGGGCGCCCAAGTGCCGACCTCTTCGTTGGCGCTGCGTCCGCCGCCGGCCTCTGCTCTGTCCTTGTCGCACCCACGGCCAACTCGCCGGCCCGCTGCAGCCATCGCGACGCCCATTCTTCATCACCTCATTCTTGTTCCGAGACACTACAGTGGCGTGCCAGCGCCTGTGAGCGGCGAGGTAGGCAGCGGGGCGCGTCGCAGCGCGGGGCTGCCGAAGTGGTTGCCGACCCTCCCTCCCGGGTCGCCTCTGTGGCCTCGCCTTCGGCGTGCCGCGCCTTGTACGGCGTTTGTACGTGCAGCCGGTCCCCGCCGAGGTCCCCGCCGAGGAGCAGCCGACACGGACTTTTCGTGGCTCGGCTCGGTGCGCTATTAATCCTTCCCTGTCCGACACAAAGCGGCACACAAGTTTTCCCTTTTGCCATTTCCATTCCACCGGGCTGCGGCGGGGCGCGGGGCGGCGAGTCCTGGGAGTCCTGGCCGGGCCGGACCCGACCTGGCCCACGCCGGCGGCGGCGGGCGGCGGCGGCGGGCCTCCATATATTCATGCAGTCCCCTCCGGTCCCCTCCGGTCCCCTCCGGTCCTCTTGAGCCGAAAATAGAGTCGGCCAGTGCAGATCAGCAGACGACGCCGCCGTTTCGCTCCCCCCTCCCCCTCCGCCTCCCTTTTTACGGGCAGCGTTTCCGAGCGGTCGGCATTGTCAACGAGCTTGCTTACTTTTCCTCCTTGTTTACTCTTTCGCCCTCCTCTCCTCCTCGCTCTCAAACACGGGCCGGGAGTGTGACTGCCTGCACTGTACTAGGGCGGGCATTAGCAGCTAGCAGCCCACTACCCCGAAAGCACACGTGAGTGTGTGTGTGCGCGTGCGTGTGTGTGTGTGTGTCTTGTCAAGGCGACCGTCAGGGCAACTGAGTTGTCCGACACTGCCTTAATATGCATAACCAGCCGGGCCATGCAGCAGCGCGTAGGACCCACAAGACCAGACGAGACCCGTAGCGCCTCATGGTGGCGCGACGTGGGCCAAAAGGGGGAGGGGGAGTAACAAGATTGGGCCGCGACCGCAGAGCACGCGCAGCGCAGGGCGGAGGCGGGGTGGTGGTGGGGGGGGGGGGGGGGGAGCAGGTACCGCGGTTCGGTTCGCGGTGCGCACAGTATTGCCCGCTGCAAAGACTCGGTACGTATTACGTACTCCGCGGTCGACCCGAAAAAGAGCCGGCCTCGGGGACCCCCCCCCCCCCCCCCCCCCCCCCCCGGCGGGCGGCGGGGCGGCAGGGCTGGCATCCAGAAAGAGGTGAGGTTGGGCGGCCGCCAACATTTATTGCATATTCCCCATATCGGTGTTTGCTCCAAAGGAGTTTGGCGTGGCGCGGCGCGGCGAGGTTAAGGGTCGGGGCGGGGCGGGGCGGGGCGGGGCGGGGCACCCCGTTCGTATGCATGTTGTGGGGTGGGGCCCGCCCCGCCCGGCCCCGCCCCGCCCCGTCGTGGGGCTGCTGCATCATTCTTGCATGAGCGCTCATCTCGTATGCCGGACTGGATCAGCAGAATCCGGCCGGGCCGTTCCGCATCAGGGCAACATTACATGTCAATTTTTCCTTCCTTGCTTCCTGTGTGCCAACGGGAGCCGACGGCAGGCAGGCCGGCAGACAGTCAGGCGGCGGGCGGGCGGGCGAGCGGGCAGGCTCGGCTCACAGCGACCCGTGGTACCGTGGTGCATGGTAATGATGCTGCAGGCCTATATTGACACCCCTTGGCATGCGCGCCGCCATCGCGTCGCCGCCGAGCATGGCCTACACTGTCAAGGAGTGCTCCGAGGCTCGGAGGCGTGCTGCTGGCTCGGTGTGCACGCTGATCGCGCCGCTCGTGTCGACGCCCCTGCTCCCTGCGAGAAAAAAACTTCGGTGAATCTCGTTTGTTTCAATCCCACGGCCATAGCTGTGCGTTTCTCACAGTGTGCCTCCGTTTTTCTCTCTGGTCCGCGACGACAAACAGCGGCGGCCGGCCCAAGGCCCGGGCCCGTCTCGGGATCGAACCGTCGAACAATCGAAGCCGACCGCAGCGCTGGGCCACGCCGCGCCGTGCTGCGCCTAGTTTCGTCGCGGCGGAGGCGGCGGAGGCCTGACCCGAGCCAGGCCCCAGCTTTACACAGTGGTTGCCACGATGTGATTTATGACTGGCAAGTTTGAGCAGCAACGGCCTCCGCCTCGGCCTGCGCCGTGGCCTCCGCCACGACCGCTGCCACTCCCCGCCGCGGACGTCCAGAGCCACGGCCTCTTGTTTTCAACTCCATTCCGACTGATTTGTTGAATAAGTGGACTGAAAGGGGGAGGGGGAGGACTGCATGGCCAGCCGCTGCAGACGCGAACAAACAAGGGCATAAAGCGTCCGGGAAGATGAGAATGCCATTACTAAGGAAATTAAGGTAACGGCAGTTTGTTTCTTCTTCTCCTTCCTCTGCTTCATCTCCTCCTCCTCCTCCTCCTCCTCCTCCTCCTCCTCCTCCTCGCGTTTTTCTTCTTCGTTTTTTTTCGCGTGACCTTATTACGGCCGAGCAATCCGCTATTGTTTGCCGACGTGCTGATGAGACGGTCAGCGACTTGTCGCTTTTTATGCGCGTTCAACTCATCACGTCCCTCGTCTCCCCGCCGTCCTCGTCTCCGTCCTTTTTCCGCCGCTTTCACCGCCCACTCTTCGGGGGAAACTAACTATCCCTTTTCTCTCTCTCTCGCTCTTTCACTCTCTCGCGCGCGTTCGCGCCGAGGTGAGTGAGTGATCTATTGTTTCCGTGTCGGTGCCGAGGGGTGCCGAGCCGCCCCGCGAGTCTTGAGGAGGGCGCAGGCAGAGCGGTGCGGCGGTGCAAAGGCGGGCCGGGTATAAGATTACCTCTCGGGATTCGCGCGCTCTCCGGCGGTGAGGTCCCAGTGGTCCTGGCAGTCCTGGCAGTGGGGCGCACTGCACAGTGGTGTGGCGCTGGCACTGCTGCCTTTGCCGTCGCGAATGCAGCCCTGTCGGTGGCGGCCCTGCAGGGGCCCTGCGCCCCGCGCCGCCCCGCGCCCACCTCTCCAAGATTGTATCGCAACTCCAGCCGCCGTGGGCGCGGCGCGGGGCGAATTTCAGAGCAGGAGCCGGCTCGGTGCAGCCTGCCATCCCCCGCTGCACGCTGCACGTCGCCCTCGAGTTTCTCTTGGAGTTAGCCGCGGCGGCGGCGTTCCCGGGTCAGCCATCCGCGCGGCTCGGCGCGGCCCTGCAGACTCATTCCGAGAGTTGTTTTGGTCGCTCTGTCTCTCTCGCACTCTTGGGGTGTCTCGTATAGGTGCGAGGGAGACCGAGCGACGAAAACGACTCTCGGAATCAGTGTGCTGCCCCAGCCCGGCGTCGGAGTGCCGGGGCCGCGTGGCCGCGTCGCCGCGCGCTGCTCCGCTCCCCGGCCGAGTGTCCGGGGCCAGATTTCTGGCGCTGGCGGGTTGTCTCAATGAAAGACAAACTCGACGCTCGTGCAAACAGCGCGGGGCGGGTGGTGGGCGGGCGGCAGCTGGAGGAGAGAACGCGAATTGCAGCGACGCAGGCACAGCCCGGCACAGCGGCCTGCCGGCCGGACTGAAATGTGTCCATGGTTAATTCGCGTTCTCCTGACAGCGTTATTAGTCGGCCTTTCTCTGCAATGTTTTCCTTGTTTCAATTCCGCCGCCTGCTCGCGCGCACGTTTCGCAATTTTCAAAAAATATGAAATGCATTCTTGTGCGGAAACAGATGTGGGCTCGGCGTGGTGCTTTGACCTGGATTGGCGGTGTGACGTCAGCGCGGGGCAGAGGGTGGGTGTGGAGGGGACAGCGATGTGGCCGCGATGCCTCGCGGGGCCCCGCGCGGGGCGTGGCGCGGCGGGGCGCGGCGGGGCGTGGATGCCGTCGGTGCGGCGAGCCCCCCGGGGGCCCCGGGGACCAGGGAAACTGTGTTTCACACTTCCATCACTCCGGCGAACGGCCCCGGACGGCCGCACCACCCGCGCCGCGCCCCGCCCCGCCGTGTTAGTCCACGGAATAATGGAGACATGGCCTGCTTCCGGTTTTTCTGCTCCGCATCGGATCGGGGTGCGGCGGGGCGGCGGAGCGGCGGGCCCCGGGGGACGCCGGGCAAAAACCGTGCGGTGCGCGCGCGATCCCCGTCCCTGAGGTGGCGGTCCGGGAGTCCCGGGGCGGAGCGGTGAAGACCAAGGTAGCCGGCCGCACGTGGCGCGGGAAAAAGTGGACGCAGTTTGCCCGGATTTGTGTTGACCGTAGTGTGTGCATCTTGGACGGACGGAACCAACGGAACAGTCTGGGCCGCGCTCGGGAAGCGGCACAGTGTTCGTGTGCTCGCGTCTTGGGTTGGAAGTAGTTTTTTTATGATGTGGATCCCGTGCACAGTAAAAAAAGATTCGCCGATTCGGTGACGTCTGGGCGCCAAAACGAGAATATTACAAGAACAGCGACACCCTCAAACTGTTCTGGCGGCCCTCTGTTCGTTTCGGCGACGCTCGGTCTAGTTTCGGGGCGCTCGGTCCGTTCCGGAGCACCCACCTCACCAGAACGGCACTGCAGTCACCCTCCCGCCAGCGACTTTTTAAACGTCGTATTTAATGTGAAATAGACACAAATCAAGTCAGGGGCTGTCAGTAATATTTGCGTGACTCATCAAAGCGTAACATTGCCCGGGGGGCACGCACAAATATGCACAGACAGCTCAAAAAAAAGTTTTTGGTCATCCTAACCTCTCTGGCGGAACACCACGTCACCGTTTTGGTGACGGACCGTCGCGGGTTTTTGGGGGGAACCGTTTCGGTGAGTTGGATATAGAACGACCACCAAAACAGCGAATCTTTTTTTACTGTGTGGAACCTTACCATCGCAAATGCTCTGAAATTTTGGAAATAATGTTTATTTAGGTCTTTGGTCTTTGATCCTCTTATTCTATGTCGACTGTCTGCTCTCCGGTGTCCGCAATGACTGTAGCGACCTGTCTCTCTGCCCGCAGATCCCTGGCGTTGTCCGGCATGTTCGGCCCGCTCCGGTCGCACCCTTGTGGCCGCGCTGGGTCCCTGGGGCCCCCGAAGCTGAGGGTCCCTCTGGCGGCCCGGCCTGGGGGCCTGCGGGGGGCCTGCGGGGGCCCTGCGGGGGCCCGGCCTCGTGGGGGCGGGGGGCCCGGGCCCAAAGACCCAGGCCAAGGGTCCGGCCTGCTGCGACCCGACGGCCAGCCCGGCGGCCCGCAGCGATCCTCCGGGCCCTTCGGGGCGGACGCAAGAGGGGGTCCATCCGGCCTTGGAGATTTGCCTCGATCCAGCGGCAGGCACTCCGTGGCCATCCATGCGTCTAGAAGATGGACCGCCCAGGGCGGGGGGGGCGGGGGGGGGCGGGCGGGGTGGGCGGAGTGCTCGTCGGGGGCCCCTTCCCACCAAGCGCGCCGTGCTTGACAATGCGACCGCCGTGGGAGTGAGGCGTTGCAGGCGTTGCAGCTCTTTGGTTGGTTTACAAGGACGCCGTCGGAGTCCTGCGGCTTCTCGTCGGCACGGCCGTGGGCACGGCTTGCACAGTGAAGGCCACCTTGGCCTCCGAGTGGCCGCGCTGCTCTTTGGTCCGGTTGGCACTGACCGATTGCCGTTTGGGGGGCGGGCGGGGCGGGGGGGGGCGGGCTGTGGCGTCCATCACGGCCTGCTGATTACGGATGGGGCTCCCTCCACTGCGCTGGACTGGGTTCGGCAAGCAGTGCCACCGCGGTCCGGCCGGTTCGGCCTGTCAAGCATCGATCACTGTGGGGCGGGGCGGGGCGGGGCGGGGGGAACACCCTTTTGGGTACGTAGTGCTCAGTCCACCTGCTCAAAGAAGAGACTGTCAAACAGACGTGGGAAAATCTGCACGCGGTTTGCGTCAACATCGCTCTGTAGAAGCAATTTGCGATTGCTTACCGCGTGCCGTAACTGCTGAGATATCTGACCAGAGCGCAAGAAAACAAAAACAACATAAACAAGCGTCATCAGTGTCGCGCCGACTCCTCGCCCTCACTCTCTTTTCGGGTGTACCGCGCCAGGAGCGGCGGCCGCACCGAACGTGCTCCTGAGAGAGTGCTTGGCCCGCCGCCAAGGCCGGTGCATCGTGCCGCCGCCGTCGTGCATCGCGACGCATTGCGCCGCAGGGCAACGGTCTGGGAGCGGCCTGGAGCACTACACTGCTACACCGCCACTGCCGCCGCGCGCACATGCGGCGGCCCGCAACGGCCTGCTCCTTACTCGGACGGGCAAGCAGCGTTCCAAAGAGCAGTTCCATCGCTCTGTCTCCGTCGCACTCATGGGGCGCACCGTCTGGGCGCGCGCGCGAGAGAGAGAGACAGACAGAGCGACGAAGGGACTTTCCGGCAGTGGTTTCGTTTTGGGCGCGACTCCAGCCTCGTAAAGCAGGCCGCAGACTGATTACGAGAGTCGTTTTCGTCGCTCTGTCCCTCTCGCACGCTTGGGGCGTCCCGCGTCGGTGCGCTAGAGAGAGAGAGAGAGAGAGAGAGAGAGAGACCCTGGGTGAGGCGCCCATGGGCGGTCCATGGGCGGTCCATGGGAAATTGAAAGCGGATATCTATGGACAGTCCATGGACGGCCCATGGACGGCCCATGGAGGGTCCACACTGGCTGCATATTGCTCTGGCAAAGTCCTCCCACTGTTCAACAGTCTTCCCAAGTCAGAATAACATGGTGGGCTCTACATGAACTTTTCGCGCTTCACTCAATTCTAAATTCAGATTTTGTTTCGGACTAACGGTTCAAAAGTTAAAAGGACTTTGTGAAAATTACTTGGAGACTTAGATGCACGAGGAAGTCATTGTCAATTGGCCGTCCATGGACCGTCTGTGGATGACCATTGGTTGTCCATTTGTAATGGATGACCCATGGGCCAACCATGGATTGTCCATGGCCTGTCCACGGATCGACCATGGTCACCCCTTCACGACCATAGGCACCAATGGATTCACCATGGGTGTCTAAGGTTGCAGTATGGACGGACCATTGGTCGCCCATGGGCGCCTCACCCAGGGAGAGAGAGAGAGAGATGAGGGAGATGAGAGAGGAGAGAGAGAGAGAGAAGAGAGAGAGGAGAGAGAGAGAGAGAGGAGAGACGAGAGGGAGAGAGAGGAGAGAGAGCGCGGGAAGGATTTTTTCGGAATCAGTCTGCGGCTTTGCACTGCCCAGCAGTGTGGTGCTGATTGATGTCTGCCGCAGTGCAAGTGCGGCCCATACCGCAACATTAATCCCGCGCTTTAGTGCGACAGGAGGAGAGGAGAGAGAGAGAGAGGAGGAGAGAGAGAGAGAGAGGAGAGGAGATGAGGAGGAGGAGACGACGAGCGAGAGGGGAGCGGAGAGAGAGAGAGGAATGAGAGCGAGAGCGGAGAGAGGAGAGAGGGGAGGGAGAAGACGAGAGAGAGACAGATAGAGAGAGAGGAAAGGGGAGAGACGGAGAGAAGAGGGGGGATGAGACGCGAAGAGAGGACGAACCCCAAGGAAGAGAAGGGAGATAGAAGGAGAGAGAGAGAGAGAGAAGAAAGAGAGTAGATTGAAAGAGAGAGCGGTGACGAAGAGTTAGGAGAGAAACAGCGAGAGGGACAGCAGCGAGCCGCAGCGAGCAAATGACGAGGGACGGAGTTCGATTAATGAGACGGGGCAGGGAACGAGAGGAGGGAGGAGTGGCGAGAGGGAGGGACGCGCGCGGATGAGAGGAGGGAGTGAGCGGGAGGAGAACGGGGGAGAGAGCGAGAGGGGAAGAGACGGACGAAGAGAGAGAGAAGGGAGGAGAGGTGAGCGGTGGAAGGAGAGAGGAGAGAGAGAGGGGGGAGGGAGAGAGAGAGCCAGAGAAGAGAGAGCGAGCGAGAGGAGACAGACGACAGGACAGAGCGCCACCTCAATCTCCCCGCACGTCACGTTTGGGGCATTATTCCACCTTTTAATTTGGACCAGACAAGGGAAAGCGGCAGGGCAGCCCAGGCAGGGCCGCGCAAGGGCCGCAGCGCCACCGCCACCGCGAGAGGAGATTACAATTTAAAGGAGAGCAGCGTCCTGACGCGGGCGTGGTAGGCGCTCCAAACAGACCAAGATGGACTGGATGGTCGCTCTCGTCGCTCTGCGTCACTCTGCGTCACTCTGCAGTGCTCCATGGTGGCGCGTTGGCACGCTTGCCAGGGCGCAGCACAGCAGAGCGAAGCAGCGAAGCGCGGGCAGCTGGCGAAAGCAGTTGGTTTACAGCCACTGGGCAGATTGTTTGGATTGGATGCTGCTCAGGGTAACGAGGCAGGCGCGGCATAGCGGGGCGGGGTGGGGTGGCGCGGTGCGGGGCGGGGGGGGTGGGGGCGCCGTCGGGACGCCACCCACACACACACGGCCGCCACGGCACGCCACGGTACGCCACGGTACGCCAACCTACACAAACGAATCACGTACCGCTGGCGTCTGCTTGCTCCTGCCTCGGTCCACCGCTAGCTGGCACGGTGGCGCCTCGGCTGGCGCGGGGCACGGGCGACGGCAAGCCATCGGCGACATCTCACTCTGGCGGCGAAAGTAAACCGGGAAAGGCACTTTGCGGGCGGAAAGCCGGCCCTGTTTTCGACCGCGGTCCACTGTCCAGACAGCAAAGCGACCATGCGCCCTGGAATTGAAGACGGGCGAAACGCGCCGACAGGGAAACAAAACGTCGCTCCGATCCATGTAAACTAGGGTACGCGCCGTTAGTTTGGGCGCGTAGTAGGCGAGCGATGCGTCTGAACACATTCTTATAGGAGATGGCGAAGAATATGTGGAGAATAAGGCCAATACAGTGTCTTCCGTCACGAAAAGGCCGGATTCATGTCATTTTCGTGATTATCTTACTGAACTGCAGGAAACAATGGGAAACTCAACTTTGTAAATTTTGGTCACAAATTGGTAAATTTTAGGAAAAGGAAAGGTCTGGGATGAAATTGGAAGTCATTTTCGTGATCAGCACACCAAAAACTGCAGGAAACTATGTAAAACTCGACTCAAAAAATTTTGGTCAAAATTGGTAAATATTGGAAAAGTAAAGGTCTGGGCTGAGCCGTTTTCCAATGGTGTGGGTGCTTTGTTTCACTAGACCTAATTCTCATTTACCCTAAATGTCATATGGCCGAAAGATGCACGTGCGTAGGAAGTGTTTCACTCGGCCTAATTTTCACTTGGCCGAATTGTCACTTGCCCTAAAACTGTAGGAGGAGTGGGGGTACGGCAGCGGCGCTGGAGGGGCAGGCGAGCGCAGGGCGGGAGACCGTCACTACCCTCCACGGACAGGGAGCCCAGCGGCCCGCCAAAGGGGTTGCCTACCTGCAAGGCGTTGGGGAGGGAGCCACTTCTAAGAAGCGTGAATGTGCAGTGGGCTGCATCATGTTGGGATTGCTTACTTGAACCACAATAATAAATCGAACCCGCGCTGCTGCCACGGGACCGGCATCTGTCCGTCTCGAGGGGTCCACCACTCAGCCCAGAAGTGTATACAGGATGACTGATTACCAGTGATTACCTACAAAAATTCTTAAAAAAAAAATTATAATTTTGGTCTGCAAGGGATATTTTTTGCTTATTTTTGTAAGAAAACCTTCCAAAAGCCGATTAAAACAGTGAAAATATCCAGTGTACACACGACTACCAGAGTAGTGGACCCCTCGGTCCGTCTTTTACATAGTAGTAACGAAATATTCCAATTAAATGAAGAATTTGAGTTTGCGTTCGATGCGACTGCTGCACTCCGGTAAGGTCTCTTCTTGAGCCCTGCTGGGATGGACCGGCTTTCGGCCGGCTCACGCCAGTGCGGCGGCATGGCGGCGGTATCGGCTGAAATAGAAGTCACCTGAGCGAGACGAGCGGTCTCTACCACCGCAGCCGAAACGCCCATGGGCCGGCCCATCCCAGTCTCTTCCTTGCCAATGTGGAAAAGAGCACCCGTCCCGTCTCAGGGCATCGCGAGAATACTAGGGCGTTGCGTGTGGCCACACATCTTCCACAATAAAAGTGGAAAGTTTGCAGAAAAATTCGTAATTTCTGCCATTTTTCTAACTCATGCCGATAAGTTGTGTTCAAAATGGCAAAAGTAAACTAGGGGTACGCGCCGTTTAATTTGGGCGCGTAGTAGGCGAGCGATGCGTCTGAACACATTCTTATAGGAGATGGCGAAGAATATGTGCAGAATAAGGCCAATACAGTGTCTTCCGTCACGAAAGGGCCGGAATTCATGTCATTTTCGTGATTATCTTACTGGAAACTGCAGGAAACAATGGGAAACTCAACCTCAAAATTTTGGTCCGAAATTGGTAAATATTTGGAAAAGTAAAGGTCTGGGATGAAAAAAGACTGAAGAGATAATTTCTCCCTCCCTTTCTCCTGGTGTACTGGAGGATGAGGTGTGGGAGGTAGAGGCAGTCATTGACATTGGTTTAATAGACGGAGTGAAGTCATTTTCGTGATCAGCACACCATAGGTGGGGTACAATGGGACGCTTTTTTTGTTTTTGGCCTAGATCCGAGACCGTTGGAGCTAGAATGTCTCCCGATAACTCAAAATGTTCTTTGTTTATTTGTCTATAATTTTTATTTGAACAAAAAATTGATTTTACGGCATTTTTGGTCTGTGGAGACATTTTGCCGAAAAGTGTCACCTGTCCCATTGTGCCCCGGGCTGGGGCACAATGGGACAGCCTCGGGGCACAATGGGACACACCCTTTTATGAGCTAAAAATAAAGCGAAGGAGCATTAAAAAAATTGTAGGCAACAGGTTTTGTTCTATTTTCGTCACAAACTATATTGAAATAGAACTTACGTTACTGGTTGCCTTTAAAAAAAATACGGGAGCAAGATGTGTTAAAAATAAAGAATATGCAGTGTTAAATACAATAAAAAGCACAAAAGAAATGTGTGATGTCAAAATTCTTGTGAATAACATAATTAACGTATGGTTTGGCGTCATTTAGACATAAACTACAACGAAAACTTGAAAGCCCTTTAATTAACACGTCCCATTGTGCCCCAAACGAGGGTGTCCCATTGTGCCCCGAACGACACGCTGGACTGGACACGCTCTAGCTCTTAAACCCCATAAGCCAGAGCGCCCAGACAAGTCTCAGTGAACCTCAAAAGCCCAACGAACACACTGGTAAAGTCGCCACGAACGTGCGACAAATACTTTAAATGCTAGAGGAAAAACAAAATTCTCCGGTCTTGCTAGTTTTGCTTCGTTTTTCGTACATTCGCACTTTGCGTCGACCTGCCAAGAGAACGCTGAGTCGAATAGAGTTCCCACTTTGTGAAACTAACATGGCAAATATTGGCCAATAATCGAGCGTAACCCGCAGATCCTACGAACACCGCAAGGTGGCTAATTTGACAGTGTCCCATTGTGCCCCGTGTCCCATTGTACCCCACCCTCCCTTACACTGCAGGAAACTGTGAAAAACTCGACTATAGAATTTTGGGCCGAAATTGGTAAATATTTGGAAAAGTAAAGGTCTGGGATGAAATTGGAAGTCATTTTCGTGATCAGCACACCAAAAACTGCAGGAAACTATGTAAAACTCGACTCAAAAATTTTGGTCCAAAATTGGTAAATATTTGGAAAAGTAAAGGTCTGGGATGAAATTGGAAGTCATTTTCGTGTTCAGCACACCAAAAACTGCAGGAAACTATGTAAAACTCGACTCAAAAATTTTGGTCCGAAATTGGTAAATATTTGGAAAAGTAAAGGTCTGGGATGAAATTGGAAGTCTTTTTCGTGATCAGCACACCCAAAACTGCAAGAAACTATGTAAAACTCGACTTCAAAATTTTGGTCAGAAATTGGTAAATTTTGGGAAAAGTAATGGTCTGGGATGAAATTGGAAGTCATTTTCGCAATTTCTAAGTGTGTTTCCTGTTCATTGTGTCGTAACATGAACCCTGACACTGTTACTCAGTCGAGTAACATTCAACAGCCAGCATTGAATTACTTAATACGATTCACAAATGCTTCAATTACCATTCGATATCTCCTTGTTATTGAACTTATGAATACACAATGTTATAAGTAATACCTAAAAAGCCTTTAATCTCCCTTTTATTTTAAACTAGTGGATAAAACTACATTGATTTATCTCAATTAATTAAAAAGAGACACATTTACAGGCAGGCTGATTGCAACTTCTTTACGGAGAAGACCTTCTGTCAGATCCAATGAATCGTTCTATTGAATTCAATGTCGAGCCCACTTATTGCTGAACGCAAGTTAATCTAATTCATAATGATAGTCATGATGTGATATTTAATCTTTAAAACAGTATAGCATAAGTATTTACCTAACATTCTGAATAAATTAAAAAGACAGCCAACTCAAACCATGACTGACACAAATTACCAGTTGTCGCAGACAATGTATGATGAAGTTAAAAGAATCGTCTCATGAAATCATATGACCAAGTCACTGAATCGTCTCATTGAATCAGATGTCAATGTCAAACCATGTATGCGCTACTCTCACTCACCATACAGTTATCTTTAAGGTTAGTACTATAGTAAACTTACAGCATTGCAATGAAGCCTTTCCCCAGAGTCAGTGCCAAGAGTCAGCAAAGACTATTTATTTTGGCACGATTCGTGTCTGGTTTGTACTTTTAGATTGTATTGATCTATTTTCTAACTGTTATTGAGCAAAGCAAAAAACTAAAAAGTATAATGTCTGAGAATAAAAATGGAAAGACACTCTCAAAACTTAAAAAGACCAAATCATTCTTGCAATTATCAAACGATCAAACACACTCCACTGACTAAAACATTTCCCCTGTGGCGGGGGAGGGGAGGGAGCGGACGGACGGACGAAACGCGTAATAATTGTCACTTTCATTTTCCGTATTTCACTGTGTTGACACTCCGGATCATTCTAGAATATCGAAAAACTAAGACCGAACTCACTTCTAAGCCCTTCTCCTCTCTATTTTGTTTTATTTGCCAATGTTTTGCCAGTCCCGTATTTGAGAGCCGCGGCCGCCAGTATGAAAAATTGCTATATATGCTGCCAACCTAACCACGCTAAGAACCTAATTCAAAAAGATGTTTTGAATATTTCAAACGGTAGTAATCGTGAATATAAGATAAACTCCCCCTGTGGGACCTTTAGGGGATGTTCGGTGCAAAATTTGGTAACTATTAGTGTTGTAGTTGCTGAGAAACGTGAGCGAGTACGCTACAGACAGACAGACAGACGCACGACCAGTCACTTTTTGGAGCGCCCAAACACGGCAAGGGCTCGCTATCGCTCGCCAAAAATAACCCCCCTTACGCTAGCGAACAAGGTCTGCTCTGCAAGCCTGAGCAATCGGAACGACGATCGGACGCGCGCAGCTCCCGCAGGATTTTTTTAAAGTTGAAATTTTCGAGGTTTTCTTCCACAGCGGATTCAGTCAATCGCCTCTATAGCCCATACTACCTGTCGCCCCGGCTCGGAATGAAACCAAAAACTGCGCTTAAGTTTCTCCAATCGAACGCCGTCATCCGTTTTATTCCAAGTGCAATAGTTTTCGAACGGCAGCGTTAGAAGTGCGGCGCGGCGGCACCGGCTGCGTCCGACCCAGCCGCCGGGCCGCTTGCCCCCACTCCACCGCCCTGAGTGCGACGCGCCGCGACGCGTCCGCCCGGAGGCAGCCCTGCAGGCCTCGCTCCGGCAGCGGGCGCGCCTCGGGTCCTACACACTAAATGTTTATGTACAATATTGTACGTGGTGATGCACAATTTTAAACCTGCGTACCGTCGTACATAAAATTGTGCGTGAATTTGCATAAATTCATGCATTTTCACGCATGATATTATGCATATTCCACGTATGCACAAAATCGTGTGGGTAGCACGCACAAAATTCTACCTAAACATTTAGTGTGTAGCCCAGGATACAAGGGCTACTAGCTGGAAAAACAAAGTAAAAAGCTGAAATTTGGTGGACACGTACATTCGACTGTGGAGAACAAGAAACCGTTGAGTCCCATTCTGGGACTGTTGGGCAAAATCCGCAATTTGCAAAAAACCGTTCGAAATGTTCAGTTTGTTTTCAACGCCCGTGGCGACCAGAGTTTTTATCCGAACTCGGTGCGAAAGGTATTAAAATGTTCAGAAAAGAATGTGGAACAAAATAGCAGTTGCACATTTTCCGAAAACAGCGTTCATTTCCCCATAAATGGTATTGAACGGAGATTTTTAGTCCGCGCACTTGTTCAATTTTCAATCAACTCGCCCGCGTTTCTGTTCGACCCATCGCAGCGTAAAATTGTTCCTTATGAACGATGTGCGCCAAACCTTTCCCTTCATGATGTCGTTTTCTCCTCCCCGATACGACCACCCTGGACCTGTCAAATCGCCCTGGACTGAACCGCTGCAGGACCCTGCCGCCCTGCGCGCCGCGCGGCCCCGCTGCTCCCTCACCACTACTCGGCGGAGGCCGCGCCCGAGAGCCGGGGAGCGTCTCTCTCGCACCCCCACTCCGCGCGCGGGTGCGAAGGAGACGGACAAGACGGCCGCTTCGGAGGGACGGGGCGCGCCTGGACGTTGACGCGCAGAATAAAGAACTAAGTTTTCCGTACGGGGAGGAGTGGGACGAAAAAACAAATTTCGGGACCGCAATCAGCGCAACGCGCTGAATAGCCTGATATTTGGTCCCACTCTCTAGGTCCATTCCTGCACCCGGTACAGAGGAAAACGGAACTGGACGCAGTACTTGACGTTAGAAGCCGTACCTCACACTAAATGTTTATGTACAATATTGTACGTGGTGATGCACAATTTTAAACCTGCGTACCGTCGTGCATAAAATTGTGCGTGAATTTGCATAAATTCATGCATTTTCACGCATGATATTATGCATATTCCACGTATGCACAAAATCGTGTGGGTAGCACGCACAAAATTCTACCTAAACATTTAGTGTGCTCGGTAACGGAGGCACCTAGATTCATGGGACAGGTGTCAGAACGGCCGGCAGAGAACAAGGAACTCGTCGATACCTGTCCGATGCGTGTCGGTCAACGATTTCTCTCCCAAACACCAACTACTTCGATTCGTGCATAACTTTTCGGCTTTACTCGTTTTTAGTGGACAAGGTTGAGCCCAAGACGGCTAGAAATAACTATTTTATCCAAACTGTACGTTGCTCGCTACTCTTTCACGAGCACGCAGGTGTCTTTAGATTTGCGCTGGGTGCAGTGGCTGCCCAGATAAACGACTTCACTGATAATCAAATAGTGATAC